>NC_081409.1:298307004-298607004 GCF_030272615.1 Cryptomeria japonica
CGAAAACTATCACAATAATGTCATTATCATGCAGTTTCCACAGATGTAATACCCATAACAATTTTCTTCTCACTTTTTAATCCATTTTTCCTTCACCCCCTTATGTAGGACATCATCCAACATATCGAAGTCATTCTTCAAGAAAACCTTATCGAACACATCAAAACCTTGGAGGAATAGATGTAACATAAGGCATTCACATTGATCTCACCAAAATGTGATGGAGGAGATTCGATATCCTCATGATGATGACATCTCAAGGAGAAAATGATCCTACCCTACCTCACTTAGCTAGCACTTTGGTGATCTAGGAAAAAGAATATGAAAATGAAACTTAAATTAGCTAAACTATACTTGTAAATAGAAAATGTTGAAAAATAGGAACATATAAAGTGGTAAAAATACTTTAACTATATAAATAGAAATCTTACAAAATGTATTTTTTACCAAATTCCTCGTAAATTCTTATGTTCAAACAGTTGCATGCCACAAGGATTTATGTGTGTTGCACTATAGTCCATATGACTAGATAACAACAAATGCTAGAAACTACACCAATAAGGTTCTTGCACTC
Organism: Cryptomeria japonica; assembly: GCF_030272615.1. Taxonomy (NCBI): domain Eukaryota; kingdom Viridiplantae; phylum Streptophyta; class Pinopsida; order Cupressales; family Cupressaceae; genus Cryptomeria; species Cryptomeria japonica. The sequence goes on from NC_081409.1 coordinate 298,307,579, forward strand.
CACATACCTATCTACCATTTACACACACTGAGACAGGGAAAATTGTTAGGCTTGTTTAGAGGTGTGCCTCAGTCAAACTCCCATTTTGGTATTTCCACCTCCATTGAAAACTAGATAGATAGATTGGATGAAAAGATAATAGATCACATAACATATACAAATCTCATTTAATGGAGGAAAGCCCCTATTACAAGAGAGAAAATGCTAAAACAATTAAATATAGATAAATGATAAATGCATTTAGAGATTTCATACAAAAAACAATGTATTGTAATACAGTAGATACGAGAGATAAGAGAGATGGTTGAGCATTACATAGCAAAGACCCCTCTCTTGAGATGGCAACATGATTGTGCTTAAGAGAAGAATTGGTTGTTGTGATATTTTGTGTAGATTTTGGGAAAGATTTACTCTGAATGTAAAAGCAAGAGATCTAAGAGTGTGATTGAAAAGAATGAGAAAAAAAGGAGGAGTTTTGTTTCTCAAAATAAGAGGGAATATATATTTCAGACACACTCAAGTGAAGGGACAACATCGAATGAAGCCTAATATAGAATACACCCATTTGAATCTAGAATTTTTTGAGACATTTGCACACCACGATCTTGTTCGATCAAATTAATCCCAAATTTGGAACAGGAGCTACCGATGCTTCATCTTTGAAATCCACAATATTAGAATGATAAAATCTTGATCATGAATTTTTTCATAAATGCACCAGGCTCAATGCAAAAGTGTCATAAATGCATAGGGTGGAATTTACAACACAACAAAGGGAACAAAATCCCAATGCCTAGCTTCTCTTTGAGGATAGCAAATAGGCTATTCATGTTCCAATGTTACAAAAGGGCCTTGAGATCTATAGGTTACCTTGATTAGCATGGGGATCTCAAATACCTTTCTTTTAGAAACTACAACTTTGGAAGCTAACAAAGTTGAATGTTATGAACAAGGTGGACACAATGGAGGTTTAGTGAAGATATTGGAATCTTTTGAAATATAATATGAATATATCTTATTTTATCTACGATATTTAAATAATTTCTAAAGATATCATTGAGAGGGTTACAAAGAGGTCCATTCCCTCTAATGTAATGCATTTAGATTGGGAAGGAAATCTTAAATCCTTACTGCTAATGATTACACAATTTTGCATAAATAGCAAGTAGCAAATAAAGCTAAACTTTAACAATCAAAAGCAAGAAAGAAAAAATAGATAGAAGCAAAGAAACTTCATTAAATGAATAAAAGAAAATAAAAAAGGATGAAGAGTAGAAAATTGAAAGACAAATAATAAGATTGAGGAGGGACGAGGAAGAGGTCCTACACAAAAAAATAAAAGAAGTAGAAAAAGAAGCAAAGGTAAATAGACTAAAATAAAAATTCATCACATGTTGTAACTAGTTTTGGAAAGAGAAGTGCTCCATCAACCCTCCTTGAACGTCATCAAACTTTAAGATACAAGTACAATATTTTAACCCCTTCCTATGGTGCACTTACTTCCAAATTGATCACGATAAGAATTTAGCACAAAATGCAAGCAAACGTAGGTAGTAAAGTACTCCATCAACCCCCTACCTGAAAATCTTCAATCTCTAAGAGATATGTAGAACATTTCAATCCACACACAAAGGCCATTCCATCGGGCACACATCAGAGAAAACAACTAAAGCACCTTCTTTACACTACACAATGTCATTTCATTGGCTGATTGAATGTAAATTTGTCGTTTATGATGAATGTAGCCCTAATTTGCAGGGCCTACCCATTAACCCTAAACTTCCCTTGCGTCAACATTTCAATCCACACATAACGCCATTCCATCGGGCACACATCAGAGAAAACAACTAAAGCACCTTCTTTACACTACACAATGCCATTTCATTGGCTGATTGAATGTAAATTTGTCGTTTATGATGAATGTAGCCCTAATTTGTAGGGCCTACCCATTAACCCTAAACTTCCCTTGCGTCAAGTTCACTGCGTGCTGCTTCTCTATCCACGCGCGACGTATTTCGTTGGCACCTTCGTTGCACTGCACAACCCTTGACTGATTTAATGTATGTTTGTGGTTTATCATAAATGCAGCCCTACTTTCTACGTTCTACCCATTAACGCGGTAATGCAACGACCAATTGCAGGTTTCTCCACTTCAACATTGACTATCTTTTGAGCAGCCGTCTACGTTTAATATGCTCTCCTCTGCAAAATGATTGCCAGTTTTATTTTCTTTCCTCTCCTCTGCAAAAATGATTATCGTTCCTTCAATGGCTGTGGCTACACCTAAGTTAACTATCATTACTGTGTTCTTAATCATCTTCTTCACCAACCCATTTGTATGTTTCTGCAGATGCCCATTGCAAGAATCTGAAGCTCTTCTTTCCTTAAACTTCACCTCCATTCCGACCTATCTTGGTACTAAATGGACAAATGAAACGGACTGCTGCGAGTGGGGTGGCATTACATGCGATCAGAACAAGAGCCATGTAGAGGGGATAAGTGTACACGACTCAGGAATAGATACATCCGACTCTGGAGTCATATTGGATAGCCTGTGCAAGCTTCCGTTCCTTACAGATATAGACTTACAGGAGATTAGCACAAGTCTAACTGCAATTAGTATTCCTTCCTGCGTGGGAGATCTCCATTATCTTCAGTATCTAATGATACGGGACAGTGGCTTGAGTGGTGTAATACCACTTAGTATTTGTATGCTCATAAATCTCACTTATCTTAATCTTGGAGAGAATCAACTGAGTGGAAGCTTGCCATTTTGTCTCAACAATCTTTCTTCTTTGAGTCTTCTCTCCCTTTCAAATAACCGATTAAGTGGCCAAATCCCATTTACATGGGGCAATCTCCCATTGCTTGAGCTCTTAGATGTTTCCTTCAACCAATTGAGTGGGACTCTTCCCTTGTCATTTTCAGGGCTGTCCTCCCTTACTATCCTCTACGCCCATGGAAATAAATTCAATGAGAGTAGTCCTTCTTGGGCCTTACCATCCTCTATAGGAAGTCTCTCCCTCTCACTAAACCAAGAAATCACAATTTCAGAGACTTTTTTCCATAACCTTAGCAATTTACAAGAATTTTTTTTATTCAACTGCACACTAAATATTAGTACATCCTGGATTCCTAACTTCCAGCTCTCCGAGTTACAACTTGTCTCATGTCAGATGGGTGGCCAAATTCCACCATGGATTTCAACTCAGTTCTCGTTAGAATCCTTGACATTAGCTAACAACGGTCTTGCTGGAGAAATTCCCGCTTGGCTATGGGCTATGACTTCCTTATATAATCTAAATCTTTCACGGAATCATCTGCAAGGACCCCTGTTTCCAAATGGTCAGATTTCTATTATGTCAATCTTAGATGTATCTAGCAATGCATTATGTGGACACTTACCTTCCGTTTGGCCAAAAAGTAGATGGCCTCCCTCGCCTTCAGACGACCCAGTAATTTGGGGAAATCCTCTTATATTGATGCTCAATGACAATTTGTTTACCGGCAATATTCCTCCAGGCTTGTGCAATGCGTCTGTAGGTGTGAAGTTAAGTCTTGAAAACAACAAGCTGGATGGCATGATTCCTTGGTGTTTAATCGACGAGGGATCATCAATTCAAAACTTAAATTTGGGAGGTAATAATCTTGAGGGAAGGATGCCTCATGGTCTAATCGTCTCGTCTCACATCATGTCCTTGGTGCTAAAAAATAATCAGCTCACCGGAGCCTTCCTTCCCTCATTTACCATTGATATCATATCGGGAAGATATCCAGCTTTGCAAGTACTTGATATTGGGCACAACAAATTCACTGGACATCTTCCAAAGTCAATTGGGAATATTTCATCTCTTCGAGTGCTGGTGATGAAGGACAACCAGTTCAATGGTAACATTCTTACCGAAATTGGCGAGTTGAATCAGCTCCAGATCTTAGACCTTTCGTCCAACAACTTATCAGGTTCTATTCCACACAACATTGTATTGTTACGAGCGATGGCTGTAGCAAGAGAGGATGGCTATCAGTTGCAGAGTGAACAGGAATTAGGTGTGGATGGCTATTCGTTGGTGTCTTCTCTTGGTGGACTGGATATGACTTCAAAAGGTACAGAGCTATACTACCCATATATTCTTTCCACACTCACTGGCATAGATCTTTCCAACAATCAATTGAATGGAGATGTTCCTCTTGATTTTGGAAAGTTGAAGGGCTTGAGGTTTCTGAATCTATCCATGAACCATCTTAGTGGAATAATTCCACATAGTTTGGGGGATATGAGTCAACTGGAATCACTGGACCTTTCTTCTAACCATCTTTCAGGAGATATTCCTTCAGAGCTTCAATCTCTGAGTTATTTGGCATATTTAAATTTGTCCAAAAATAGTCTTTCTGGAAATATACCGCAAGGAGGACAGATGATCACATTTGAAAATACATCATATTCTGGAAATCCAAATTTGGACGGATGCCCACTTCCAAAGAATTGCTCATGGCCTAAATTTGCAACTCCTCCTCCTGTAAGCATTGCTGAACATAAAGATGAAGAGGAGAGCGAGCAGATTCCCTGGTATCAGATTGGAGTAGGATGGTCATATGGAGCAGGTTTTCTGATTGTTGTAGTGGTATTGCTTTCAGTAAGCGAAAGGTGGAGAAAGAAATACTTCAAAGGGGTTGATAATACTTTGATGTTTCTGTTTCCTTTCCTACATAATAGGAGATTATGAATGCTTAATTCTTCGCCAGAATTGAGCGAAAACTACGCAGATTTTATTTTGAGCTTGTTGTTTTTTTTTGGTTTTTTGTTTTTGTGTGTCGCAAGTTGACTATATTTCATATAGTTTTTAAATCTGAAAGAAAATTAAATAAAATCATTTGTGTAATCTCTGTTTAAATATATTGTTCTTCTTATTGAAATAAGAAAATAAAAATTACAAATAAGAGTTATGAATATTAAAATAAGCTGACTAATTATCCATGGAATGATTTTTAAGCATAGATATATTAATTGACGTCACGATTCATCTTTAATGATGTTGAATAATCCTTTATCAAGTATTTGAGAAAGTTTGGTGACAAATTTTCTGACAAGGAAAATCATATTTAATTAGAAAGTTTTAATATTTTTTAAAAATATTTTATTAAAATAAAAAAATTTAATTTATATTTTATTCATCTGAGATATGTTTAGTGTAATAGTTATTTTATTTATTATGAATAATATATTCTGTTTTCAATTCAAAAATAAATTGTAATAATTTTTGTTTGCATTAAAATATGAAAAGTTGTTTATGATCAATAATACAAACTAAATAAAACATACAAATGTTTGAAATATTCAGTTGTATTGGAATTAGATATTAAAATCTGGATAGCAATGATAGTATTGGTATTTCATATCTTAGAGATGAATATAAAATTCGAATAGAAACCATTTTTTTTTTTTTTCTAATTTTCTAATTGTATTGTTTGTAAAGAATCTTGATCAAAACAATTATTTGAGATCAATTTTCCCCAAGAAACATTCTCAAATCAGCTTTTGTGTATCTATCCTAACATTTCCAAACTTCTACAATTTTTGTATGCGTAGATCTTTTTATTCTTAAAATTCAATTAATACTTTTAATTATAAAATATATGTTTATATTTTTAAAAAATTACACACATGTACATATGTATATGCATATGTATGTATTTATATATATATGCATAACATTTTATTTTCAAACTCTAATACTAAACATAAAACCTTTAATCCTAAACATAAAAAAATAAAATGATTAAAAATAAATCCTACAAAATCCTAAACTCTAGATGAACAACATGAAACATAAAACCATGTCAATGCTAAACCATAAACCTAAATAAAAACTCTATAAAAACAATCTTCAAATATAAAATTTCCAATAATTTTTATCCAATTTTAAAGTTTCTCTTAGATAGTTACTCAACATTTTTGTGATGTGACATACAGTTGTAATTCTAATTTATACTAATTATCTACATGTCTAGGGTTTCTTACAATGCATTAAGTTGTTATTTTTCAATCCAAAGCATTGCATCCAAAATTTAATAATAACAAATGCATTTTTAGAAATTGATTTGCTATGAAATTCATCACGAGTCTAGGGGTTTGTTAATACCATTATTAGCTTCTTCACTTTGATCATTCATTACTTTTATATATATATATATATATATATATATATATAGATGCTACATCTTAAATTTGTGTACTCTACCCTTGAAATTGAGTTATTGGGCACTTTAAATGCTATGTCATGTTTTTTACTATATTAGCAGGGAGATAGCCTTGACCAAAAGAGAAACAGAGTTACATCAAAAACCAAACGCCAACTATAAAATAGCTAGCAGAAAGGAATCAGAACTAATAAAAAATGATCAAAAATTTTCCTACCCTTGAAACTATTCCTACAGATGCTAGTATCATACCCAAAGTTAATAGAGTAAGTATCATAATACCTATAAACAAAAGCTATACTAATAATGTTGTGTCATGATAGTGCAATATAAAAATAGATATATAGGATTATTTTTTTCTAAAATATGATACTAATACTATATTTGAGTTGTGGTCCAAGAACTTTCAAAAGCTTTTATTTCCAACACAAAAAGGAGAACTCTTTTGCATTGGTTACCATTTATATTATTTACATATATAGAAATTTTTTGAATAATGTTTACCTTTATTTCAATTATATTCTTTGAAATTCGACCAACTATACTATCTAGTATCTACACATCAACTATAAATTTATATCAAGTGTATTTTTATTTCTAAACCTTCAATCTTTGATAGCTACAGTCTTCCATTTTCATTTAATATTTGGTATTGATATTGTTCTCTTCAAATTCTTCCATTTGCATTATATAATTCACACAACTAAAGTACTCTAAATGACAACGAAAAACTATTTTTTGGAAGCATAGTTTGTATTCAACAAAGTTTCCATAGAAAAAAAAATGAAATGTCTAAATATCCTTGTAATGTATGTCCATTTCAATTGAACGAATTACTCCGTACCCTCAAATTTTAAGATTTTTAATCTTGTAAAAAATAATACCATCTTCCAATAAACAAAAGTAAACAGTCTATTAAATTTGTAAAATTCAATATGTCCTAACAAAAGTCAATCTAAATGAATATTTAGATAAAAGTTAAGATATAATTGACATGATTTTATATACCCATTTCCTTTGTTACCATTTTCATCAAAGAAAACAATTGTGCTTCTAAATCCACTAAAAAACAAATTTCATATATCTTAATCAAGGTTACAACTTATTTTAAAACATGAATAGTTTCACAATTGCATCACAAAAAATTATAGATTCAATATTAATAACAAAATAAGAAAGACTTTCATCTATCAATATTACCTTCACTATTCAAAATCATATACTTCTATGGATTTAAAACATGAATAGTTTCACAACTACATCACAAAAAGTTATAGATTCAATATTAATAACAAAATAAGAAATACTTTCATCTATCAATATTACCTTCACTATTCAAAATCATGTACTTCTATAATGATTCAAATTAATAATTGATTTCATTAAAATCATATGTGACAATGTTACTTTTTCAACAAATCCAATCTCTTTATCAACAAATTTATTTTCCCACTTCTCTATATTCTATCGTTCTCAACCCAAACTAAAAATAACATACACTACACATTGCATAACAATTATGTTTCCTTAAAATTAAATTAATATACTTACAAATCCATGAGAACTAATTACCTTGGGTGTCTATTAAGATTGCTCACCAAACAATTTTCATGACATGTAAGAGAGTTTGGAATCTCGGTGAAGCAATCTGATTAAAAAGGAGATAGGTGCTTTTTTTTCAATGCTTTAGATTTTAAAAATAAAAAATATTGTTAATTTATTTATATTCTTAAAAAATTTAAATATTATTGTTTTGATTAATAAAAGTGGGATACGTCTAAATCTTTACATAACTGCATAATAGGCATACAAAATATAGGACCTCACAAGACGTGAGACCGTCAAGACCAAAGACACTAAGGGAAGACCTTTTTTGAAATGAGGCTTTTGACTGAAGCACACAACTAGTGGGAACAATGGTCTCAAGCCCCAAGATCTCTTAATTAGAACAAAGGGGTTTAAGAAAAAACCCAAAAGCATTTTCCAAAGAAAAGCCCCTGAACTTCAAACATACTAGTCAAGGACACAAAAGACAAAACATGGGTTTTGAGAGGCATTCCACAACCTATTGTGAGAGGAACCACCTTGAACAAAGATAACCTTAGTCAAGGAGGGAGACAACAATGAAATGGAGATACCCAAAAACCTTTGCTTGGAAAAGAATCCCTATAAACAAAGAAAAGTGAACCGTGTTAATAGGTCCATTTGCAAAAGTGCCTCTAGGTTCATCAAAGACCTTGAATAAATGGGCATAGGGGAAGAGGCCTCCACCAAAGTAAGAGGACCCCTTAGCATGCTATGAATAGGAGACCAAAAGAACATCTCTCTAAGAGAACACTCAGGAGGGCAAGGAAAGAAGGCATGCACCAAGACCCTAGGGGATAACATCCATCGAATGAAGTCAGTAGTCACCACAAGCATAAGCACACCGGAAGAAAAACACACTCTAGTAAAACTCTCATAGGGTAACCAACCCTCATTGTGAAACCAATGCCATTCTACAACCTACAACAACAACCCCACTCCAAAAGGAACACCATGATCCATAGAAAAAGACACAACCTCAAAAGTCCCCCAACACTCAACACCCAAAGACAACACAATGGTAAAAAGCAATGGATTAATCAAGGTAGCTTAAACCCTATTGCAAGAAGCAAGGGGTAACAAGCGGTCCAGTAACAACATAGAAGAAACTCTTGCCACCCACCAAATATCCACCTCGATAGGAACATGGGAAAGCCTCCCAACACTTATCACCTTAGAAGGGTCAGGAACAACAAAAAATAGAGCAACCACCTAAATAGGTTCTCTGAACTTGGATCCCATCATAGTATCCCATAAAGGCCTCCATATTATTAAAATATTAAATTACATAAATACAATAAATATTCACAAATTTACAAATAATTAATAATGGCACTTTATGAATTAGTCCAATACTCTCAATTTATAAAAGTAGTTACATAATGTTATGGGTTGACACAACATATGAATTACATGAGCCAAGACATTTACAAAACATATAAAAATACTTTAGTTAAAAGAGACCATTTAAGGTCAATTTACAACAAATAAATAATATAAAGTTGAATATCATCCTGATAGGGACTCCCAACATCTATCTCCCATGATAACCCATGGGCAAGAACACTGTCTGAGTGCTCTACCACCTAACCACAAAGCATTTACACTTCCCCGAAGTTCTTCCTAACATGAAGAACTGCCGACGTTGCACGAAGAAGTCTAGCAACTCGAAATTGGCAAGGGATGGAATTTGGTGTAGCATGAAAAATTTTGACAAGCATATCACCTATGACTACATGTTGTCCTATTTCCATGATATGGTATGAGGTCAGAAAATAAAACAACATGTAACACATTTATTAAATACTTTGGATAAAGATTTTTCCAACTACTGGTAGCTAAACCAAGTGTCAAGGTTTAGCCTCTCCTATTGTTCCATATTCGACACCTATCCAAAACACACAAGAAATACAATGAACACACAGCCATGTATATAGAAGCTCACACAACATACAAGAGTCTATAGAGAATACAAGAATGCTTAAGAGCATGTACAGGCATACGAGAGAGCATAAATACATATAAGAGCATACATGAGCTTATACAAGTTTCATGGATATTCAAGGTCTTTCAAAGTCACATGAAACATTCATAAGTGCATAAGACTTTAAATAGTTCAATTTATACATATCGACTTGTCTACTCCATAAGGTTTAATTAAAAATTCAATAACAGTTGTGATTAAAACAATCAAGAATTCAATAAAGGACATATATGGTAATCTGCTCCTAATAATTATATCCAAACCTTAGATGTTAAGATCTTTAAATTGTTAAAATTGATTTATCCTTAGATGTTAAGATCATTAAATTGTTAAGATTGATTTATGTCTACACATCTGCAACTATGACATTTGATAAGGAGCTTCTAGGAAAATAAAATCTAATTCCTATGACTATGGAATAAAGGCATAATAGCATCCCTTGCTATAAATTAGGAGTCCATGTTCCTTATCAAAAATCTATATGTGTTATTCATTTTCATTTTCACCATTAAATGACATTAATAGTAGACTAAAGTATAAAGATATGACTTAAGCTCATCTATAATATAAATACAAAATATTCTAATTGTTCTTGACTAAGTCATTCATAACAACAAAATTCAATGAGAACCCCTAACACAATGACAAAGCTATTAGCTTATGTACTTGATTTATATTGTAGACTCGTATCTCAAGCTAGAAAACAATACAACATAATGAAAAATTTGCAACATTTATGAGAATAAAGAAGATATTAACCCAAACACTTTATGTATTAAAGTAATCAAGACCTTGATCATGTTGGAGATTTGGTGATTTTGTTGACATAATGCTACAAATATGTGCTTGAGAGATATCTGAGAGATGTGTTGTCATTGATGTCAACATATTTCACAATTAGTGATAGTGATGTAGTAAAGTTTAGTGAGTTAGTTTTCTTAGTGTGGTGAAGATTAGAGTTTTTGGATTAAAGGGTTTTTACATGGTTGTCTAAAGTTGATTTAGTTCAATTTGTAGAGGTTTGCATGAAGATTTGAGTGAGCTATGAGTATCGGTGTTGTGGCTAGTTTTTCAGTTGTTCAGTGATGATAGTATTTAGTATTTTGATTAGCATTTCTCTGCATTATAATATCTTGTTCTATGGATTGGAATTATGTTTGGGACATTTTTGTGTGTCCTCAATTCAGTTGGTTTGTGGTTTGGAACTCCACAAGTGATTTTTCCAGGTTAACAGTCATTTCAGTTAGTGTTCCTGAAGTTCGGTATGATGATGCTGATGATTCTAGTAATTCATGTCAAGTGTGGATGTTATTGTGGTAATTAATTAAGCTTGTGGATGTTTCTAGAATGTGTGCATTTTGTGTTGATGGTTTGCATTGATCGTTAAACTTGTAATTGATGATTTTCTTCGGTATGTTGGTGTTCTTCATGTTCTTGGCTGACCGAATGATTGTAGCATGTTGCAGATGTTCAAGGCATAATTCTTGGATGTATTGCATATTCGAGGTAGTGATTTAGGGCCATGCTATTTCTTAGATGACATTATTTTGGTCTGCATTTGATAATTTGTATTTGATCAATAGCTATATAATTGTAATTGTTTTATGTGTGTTGAGTCGACCTTGATGATCCTCATGTATAAATAAACATAATAATCTTGTCTGAGGGTTTTGTATGAACGTATATAATGTATTGATATTTTAGAAGAAGAGAAGAAGTGTGAAGAAAGAAAAAAGTTGTTGTGTGCTTAACCAAAACTATAACCAGGCATTAAGGAGATGCTATTTCTCACTTTATGATCTCCAGATGTTATCTAAATCTGTTTGTAAGGTTGTGAGCCTTCCCTTGGTTATAGCACTTGTTGTTTTTGAGCAATGAGCTTTAGGCAGTGTGCCTAAATGAATGTGTGTTTCCCATTGTAATACTTCTAATACTTATAACAAAGTATCATCAAATTGTAGGTAGGTTCCCACTATGGTTTTTGACTTGACCGTGTTTTCCAAGTCAAAAATTTTGGTGTTATGTGTGTTTATGATGTGTTTCTAATTTATACTTTCATGTTTGATTATCAGATCTAAGATTAAGTTAAAGTTTTCTAGGTTTTTGGATACAACTGATTCACGCCCCCACTCAGTTGTCTATCAGTATCAAAGCCATTTCATTAATTGGTATTAGAGTTGGACTCTTCAAAGAAGCTTGACCACTTGAGGTGATCCGAGATGGCATCCTACAATAAGGATAGCCTGAGATTTGATGGCACTAAATACTCTCTTTGGAAGAATCACATGGAGTGTCACTTGAGATACATTGGCAAACCCTACTAGACAATTATTAAAGACAAGTATACCATTCCTCCAAATGGTCTATTAACTCTAGATGAGATAAAGGAATTTGAATACAATATTAGGGCTAAGGAATCATTGTTGAGTGCTCTGACTAATTTTGAGATGACAAATGTTATGGAATTGAAGACCTCTCATGAGATCTGGAAGAAGTTAGAAACTTTGTATGAAGGTGATAACTATGTGAATATTTCCAAGTTGCAGAGCATTAAGGGTAAATATGAGAATATTACTTCTTCTATGAAGAAGGTGAATGAACTTCTATACAAATCAGATGTGATGGTGGAATATTGGAAGAATCAGAGATTGTTGCTAAAGTGCTCAGATCCTTACTTGCATCATACAAACAAAAAGTTGCTTCTAATGAGGAGATCTAGACTATGACTAATGTGACTAGGGATATGTTGATTGGTAAGCATTCAACCTTTGAATTGAGTGAGTTTGGTGACTCCCTTCCTAAGACAGAATCTGCATTCAAGGCCCCTATTTCTAAAAAGGGTAAGCAAAGATATGATCTAGGAGAAAGTTCTTCAAAGAGGATATCTATATATGAGAAAGAGATGAAGAAACTTGAAGAAGAAGAGAAAGAGCTTGAGGAGCTTGAAGTACTTATTGCCAATAGATTACCCAAAGGAGCTAGTAAGTATGAATAAAAATTGCCTCTTAAATGTTTTTCTTGCAATAAGATAGGACATTTTATGGTGCAAGGGCACCTCATGACTAAGATAATAAGAGCAATAAAGGCTGAAGGAAACACATGAGAATGCGACCTTTCAATCTATGTAATAGGGTAGTCTTGTTTGTTTGATGTTTGATTTGTTTGTAATAAACCCCACCTTGTTACCCAATGACATGGATTTGGCAAATTGATAAGCCACCATGGGTATATGGGCCTAGGGGTATTTGGTTGAGTATTTTTCTAGGTGTTTATGTGTTGGAGATGTCTTAGAATTATTTAGGACATGTTGAATAACCTCTAGGTAGTCGGATTTAACATATGTCAAAAGTTGCTCAGACTTGACAACTTTTAATGCTAACTTTTGGTTGCAAATAGCAACTTCTTTCCAACGGTCACCTTGGTTCAAAAGGTGGATGATAACCATGAGAAACATATAAAAAATTTTCCCCAATCATCATTTGAGGGAGAGAATGAGGAAATAATGAGGGGAGAATGACTTTGTAAACTTTGGCATCATTGAAGTAATATATTTCTAAGAATTTCCTGCAATTCCGTTATTCTACGCGGTGTACCATACTGTACGATCATTTTTTGAATTAGGAAACTAGAGGGATGTGTTAGAGTGGCCAATCACCTTTTAGATGCATCAAGTCTAAGGTCCTAATTCACCAAGACAAGGAAAAAATCGACAAATTTCGGGAAGTGTTCTAGATTTGATAGTTTTGTCTAGGGTTTTGCAAAGAAATGGCCTTAACTTGCTGATACTTCATTGGTGGTTCATGGCTTTGAAGGGGATGCAAGTATGGCCAATTTATTTTATTATTTTAAAGGCCTTTACCAGTTAGGACCAGTTGGAGGTGAGGGTTTGATGCATTAAGGTGGGCAACTCCATGTGGCCACCGACAAGTGTAAGCAAACAGGTCTCACATCAGGGGTTAAAGGTCTGATCATGGCCTAAGACTTAGGAATTGGTGTATTTGAAATGTCTTAAGAGTATTCTTGGAGTTTTTAGGTGAGTTAAGGTTTGTGTCTACACACTACTTTATAAAATAGGCCTCATTGGGCTATACCAGTCTCCTAACCAAGTAGGGTTTGGATTCTTATGTTCCCTACCAATAAGAACCCTTGGGATATGTTTTGTAACTCCCAAAAGGGTATCCAAATTCGAGATTTGTTGTCTAGTATTTTAGAGAAACAAAGAGTTAAGTATAGAAAACCGGTCTGGTAGGGCTACTAGGATTTGCAGGCCTTGTTGCAGTAATTACCCAAACTGGTAGAGGGAACCTGAATTCAATGATTGAAGGGGGTCTCCCTGACCTAGGGGAATTCAAATAAAACCTTAACTAGCCATTGTTGATTGTAAAGACCTTGTACCGGTAAATGAAAGAGACCTTGTAGCGGTAGTCTTTTCTAGAGAAGAAAGAGATGTGGGACTTGTCAATCAGATATTCCTTAAACCCTGAGAGTGTTGTGTGATTGCTAGGGTCCTTGGTGTATTCTTGGATTAGGGGAACCTATCCTATACCGGAACTGGGACTCTCTACATCAGTTTTGGTATTAGAGCAAAGGAGGAATCTTTTTGGGAAGAAGAATAGTACATGTCAGCAGAAGAATCAAAGGGTGAGGCTAGAAGAATGCCTCCAAAGATGACAAATCTGGAACTTGCCAAGATGGTGCAAGAGAACAGAGAAGAAAAGGATAGACTTAGAAGATTGATTAAGAACTTGGAAGGCAGGCTGGAGAGAGGACCTGATGGCTCGGAGGAAGTGGGAGAAGAAGATGATAACCCACAAAGGTGGGAAGAAGAGGAAGCTCTTGCAGAGCATAGGTGCCTAGTCAATGCCTTGAAGTCTATGGAGAGGAGAACCATGGACCAGAAATAAAACCTTCCTATTTTTAGTGGGAAGATGGATGTCGATGGAGTGATGGACTGTATAGAGTCCTTAAACAACTTCTTTTAATGTGAAGACATTTTTGACAACCTAAAGATTAATATTGCCAAGTCAAAAATGCAGGGAGAAGCCTTGACATGGTGGAATTTTGTGCAAGGAGAAAGAGTGAAAGAGGGAAGAGGAATGATCACCTCTTGGAAGAAGATGATTATGAAGATCAAGGGAGTATATGTACCGAAGGACTATGAAGTCCAATTACATAAGAGAAGGCAAAATCTCAGACAGAAAGAGATGGATGTGTGTGCCTGTACTGAAGAATTTCAGAAATTGAGTATAAAGTCTAAGAAGGTTGAAGATGAAAGTGAAAGAGTGGCAAGGTATCTAAACTACCTAAGGTGGAACATACAAGAAGAGTTGAACCTCTTGTGCCTTGACATTGTTCATAGTCTATGCTATCAATTAGCATTAAAGGTAAAGGAGAAGCTCAAAAGAAGACAAGAGAAGAGTAATAGAGGAAGGGGTAAGCAACCAAGAGGAAGGAGCAACTTCAGAGGAAGAGGATCAAATCTTGAATTCCAAGGAGAGAGCAGTCAAGACTCCTCAATGAATGACAAAAACAACAAAGGCAACATCAGAGGTAGAAGGCCCAATTTCAGAGGAATATCATCAGGAAGAGGAGAAGGACCAATAAAATGTTTTAACTACAACCAAGAGGGACACATTGCCAGCAAATGCCTGAAGAAGATGGGGTCTAATTCCCAAGGAGAAAGGAGAACCAATCTAACCCAAGAATCAGATTACCAAGGCAGTAGTAAACCTGATTCATATGGTTATCCAGAGAATGGAGAAGCGCTAATGTTGAGAAGAACCCTCTTGAAGGTACCAACACTTATGGAGCCACCTTAGAGGAAGTCTATCTTCCACACCACTTGCCAATCAGGAGGAAAGGTATGTAAAGTTCTAGTTGACTCAGGGTCTACTGAGAATTTTGTGTCAATAGAAATGGTAGAGAAGTTGAAATTGAGGAGGATACCCCATCCATACCCCTATAAGGTGTCTTTGCTCACAAAAGGGCAACATACTCTTATAGAAGAGCAGTCATGAGTAGAATTATGGATAGGATCTTATAAAGATAAGATTTTGTTTGATGTTGTTGACATGGATGCTTGTCACCTCTTGTTTCGAAGACCATGGCAATATGACCTCAAATCACACCATGATGGCTTTAGGAATACCTATTCCATCACAAAGAATGGCAAGGTCATAGAGCTACTGCCCCCGACTGAAAACAATGAAGAGCAGAAAGAAACCGAATCCAAAGTGATGATGATGAAGGGAAAACCATTCCTCAAGGAGATAAATATAGAATAAGGAATATGCTTTGCATTTCTTCCAATACCAACCTCAAAGGGGAAGCCTGTTGTAGATGACAGAGCAGAAGGAAAGGACAAGGATCTTAGCCTGGAAGTAAAGGAGATCATTGGTAGATACTAAGGAATAGTTGCAGATGGAGTACTTAGGAGTTTGTTGCCAATGAGAGAGATCAATCATTGTATTGACTTGATCCCAGGGGCTACATTGCCTAATAAGGTTGCATACAAACTCACACCACAAAAAAATGAGGAGATGGCAAGGCAGATTCAAGAGTTGCTAGACTCTGAACTGATTGGAAAGAGTCTTATCCCATGTGCAGTACCGATAGTTTTGGCACCCAAAAAGGATGGAACATGGAGGCTTTGCATTGACTCAAGAGCTCTCAACAAGATCACCATAAGGTTTAGATTTCCAATTCCTAAGATAAGGATTTTCTTGATTGTTTGGGGGGTGCAAAATATTTTTCTAAAATTGATTTAAAGAGTTGAAACCACCAAATTAGAATTAGGCCTGGTGATGAGTGGAAAACAACCTTCAAAACAAATGAAGGGTTGTATGAATGAAAGGTTATTCCATTTGGTTTGTCTAACATCCCAAGTACATTCATGAGACTCATGAATGAAGTTTTGAAAGAATTCACAGGGAAGTTTGTAATAGTGTATTTGGATGACATCCTAGTATTTAGCAGGACAAAGGAAGAACACTTAAGGCATCTAGACATGGTTTTGAAAAGGTTGAGTGAAGAGGAATTGATGATAAATATGGAGAAGTATTTGTTCATGTAGGAAGAGCTCATCTACCTAGGATTTGTGATCTCCAAAGGTCACTTGAAGATGAATCATGATAAGGTAAATGCAATTCTTTCTTGACCTACTCCTAAGAGTATTGGTGAAGTTAGAAGCTTCCATGAATTAGCCACATTTTATAGAAAGTTCATAAGAGGTTTCAGTCAAATATGTGCTCCAATGTTGGAAACCATAAAAGGTGGTCAAAAGTGTAGGTTTTCTTGGACAAAGGAGGCAGATGAGACATTTGAGACTCTTAAGGAAAAGGCAGCTCAACAATCGATACTTGCTTTACCTGATTTTAACAAAGTGTTTCAGATTGAATGTGATGCTAGTCATGTGGCCATAGGAGCAGTCATAAGCCAAGAAGGCAGACCTATAGCATTCTTTAGTGAAAAAATCAATGAGGCAAAGAGAAAATGTATGCACTAGTTCAAGCATTGAAAAAATGGATACACTATTTGCTACCAAAGGAATTTGTGGCATACATAGACAACCAAGCCTTGAATTTTATTAATATCCAAGAAAAGTTAAGCCATAGGTATATGAAGTGGGTAGAATCCCTACAAGCCTATACCTTTTCCATAAAACACAAGAAAGGAGTACCTAACAAAGTGGTTGATGCACTGAGTAATAGAGTGCTAACCATATTTGAAATCCAATTAGAAAGCATTGGGATTGATGTAATGAAAGACATGTATGTTGTAGATGAGGACTTTAAGGAGATTTACAAGGAATGTAATGATTTTGGTGAAAGGTATCATGTGGAGTTTTCTGATTTTCTGATCCAAGATGGACTTCTTTTCAAAGGTGGGAAATTGTGCATACCAAAATGCTCAATGAGGACTAACATCATCAAGGAAAAGCATATTGGAGCTATGGAAGGTCATTTTGGTTTGGACAAGACACTTGAATTGGTAAGAAGGCACTACTTTTGGCCCAAATTGTAGGTTGATGTAAGGAAATTTGTAGACACATGCACCATTTGCCAAAAGGCAAAAGGAAGAAGTACCAATGATGGTCTCTATCAACCCTTACCCATTCCCTCAAGACCATGGGAAAGTGCATCAATGGACTTTGTAATGGGTTTACCTAGGACCTAAAAGGGGTTTGACAATGTATTTGTGATAGCAGATAGGTTTAGTGAAATGACACATTTCTTGGCATGTAATTCCACTAGTGATGCATCTTATATAGCAGATTTGTTTTTCAGAGAAGTAGCAAGGATTCATGGACTTCCATTGAACATAGTGTCTGACTGGGATGTCAAATTTGTTGGCCATTTTTGGAGAGCTCTATGGAGAAAACTTGGCACCAATCATCCACAAATGGATGGGCAGACAAAAGTAGTAAACCAGTCATTAGGGATTTTGTTGAGATGTCTTAGAAGGCAGCATGGTGAAAAGTGGGATTAAATCTTACCTTGGCTAAGTTTGCCTATAATGACACTATAAATAGAAGCACAGGGAAGTCACCATTTTAGATTGTGTATGGGTTTCATCCAAGAGGGGTATTGGAGTTGAGAAAACTGCCCACTACGGATCCCATAAGGGCAGATGGTAAGAGGTTTACTGAAGCCATAAAAGAAGTTCACGAGCAGTTCAAAATACAACTTCAAAAGTCATAAAAAATATACAGAGAACATGTAGATCAGAAAAGGAGAGAGGTACAGTTTCACGTTGGAGATTTGTTTTGCGCAAATTTGAAGAAGGAAAGGTTACCCAAGGGAAAACACACTAAGCTCATACAAAGGAAAGTAGAACCATGTCAAATCTTGAAGAAGTTTAGCACCAATGCTTATGAAGTTCAATTACCATCTGACCTTGGTATATCTCCTATTTTTAATGTTTGTGATCTAACTCCTTTCAAAGGTGACTCTAATGCAAGTAACTCACAACAGGTCCTAGAAGACGCAACAAATATAGATTTTCCCAAACACGAGCCACCTAAACTTGAAAAAGTGTTGGACACCAAGATTGTAAAGAAGAACAGGAACAATGAACACAAACAATAATTTGTCAAATGGAAAGGAAAACCAAACTCTAAAGCCATTTGGTTGGACGAAGATCAAATCAAGAAGCATGGCACTACATTATATGACCTAATCTCAAGTGGAATTGAGATTCATTCACCCCAAGAGTATGGTGCAGGAGCACCTCATGACTAAGATAATAAGAGAAATAAATGCTACAGGACACACATGAAAATGTGACCTTTCAATCTATGTAATAGGGTTGTCTTGTTTGTTTGATGTTTTATTTGTTTGTAATAAACCCCACCTTGTTACCCAATGACATGGATTTGGCAAATTGATAAGCCACCATGGGCATATGGGCCTAGGGGTATTTGGTTGAGTATTTTTCTAGGTTTTTATGTGTTAGAGATGTCTTAGAAATATTTAGGATATGTCGAAGTACCTCTAGGTAGTCGGATTTAACATATGTCAAAAATTGCTCAGACTTGACAACTTTGTTGACAACTTTTAATGACAACTTTTGGTTGCAAATAGACACTTATTTCCAATGATCACCTCAATTCAAAAGGTGGTTGATAACCATTGAGGAAGATATAAAATTTCATCCCCAATCATCACTTGAGGGAGAGAATGAGGAGAGAATGAGGGGAGAATGACTTTGTAAACTCTGGTATCATTGAAGTAATATATTTCTAATAATTTCTTGCAATTCTGTTATTCTACACGGTGTATCATACTGTACGATAATTTTTTGAATTAGGAAACTAGAGGGATGTGTTAGAGTGGCCAATCACCTTTCAGATGCATCAATTCTAATGTCCTAATTCACCAAGACAAGGAAGAAATCGGCAAATTTCGGGAAGTGTTCTAGATTTGATAGTTTTGTCTAGGGTTTTGCAAAGAAATGGCCTTACCTTGTTGATCCGTCAGTGGTGGTTCACAACTTTGAAGGGGATACAAGTATGGCCAATATATTTTAGGATTTTAAAGGCATTTTGTAGGTTAGGACTAGTTGGAGGCAAGGGTTTGATGCATTAAGGTGGGAAACTCCATGTGGCCACCAACAATTGTAAGCAAATGGGTCTCACGTCAGGGGTTAAAGGTCTCATCATGGCCTAAGACTTAGGAATTGGTGTATTTGCAATGGCTTAAGAGTATTCCTGTAGTTGTTAGGTGAGTTAAGGTCTGTGTCTACACACTCCTTTGTAAAATAGGTTTAATTGGGCTATATCAGTCTCCTAAGCAAGTAGGGTTTGGATTCTTGTGTTCCCTACTGGTAAGAACCCTTAGGATATGTTCTGTAAATCCCAAAAGGGTATCCAAATCTAGGATTTTTGGAGAAACAAGGAGTTAAGTATAGAAAACCGGTTTGGTAGGGCTACTAGGTTTTGTAGGCCTTGTTGTAGAAATTACCCACACCGATAGAGGGAACCTGAATTCAACAATTGAAGGGGGTCTCCTTGACCTAGGGGAATTAAAATAAAACCTTAAATAGCCATTATTGAATTGGAGAAGGGACCAAACCATTGTTGACCGTAAAGACCTTGTACTGGTAAATGAAAGAGACCTTGTATTGGTAGTCTTTTGTAGAGAAGAAAGGGATGTGGGACTTGTCACACGGATATTCCTTAACCCCTGAGAGTGTTGTGTGATTGCTAGTGTCCTTGGTCTATTCTTGGATTAGGGGAACCTATCCTATACCGGCAGCAGGACTCTCTACATCATTTTTCCTCAAGGTCTCCGGAAAGAGTTCCTAAGCCAAGACCTAACAAACCTAAATTTTAGAAGAGATCTTATTATGATGCTAATGAAGGTGTGACAAATGATGAATCCGATAAAAGTGGTTCAAGTGATAATGAATGGGTGCGTATTTCTATCAAGGAAGATGATCCTAAACCTACTGATTCTTCTAGCTACATGAATGTGGAAAGAGCTTTGGCTGCACAAGTTGAAGAGAAAGATGAATGGGTGATTGACAACAGATGCTCTCATCATATGATGGGTGATATGAATAATTTTGTGGGTATGGATAGGTATAAAGGTGATGTTGTAAGGTTTGGTGTTGATAAAGCTGGAATGATATGTGGTAGATGATCTATTTCTCTTGATGGTAAGCATAATATTTATGATGTCTTGTATGTGGAAGGTATAAAGCATAATCTTTTGAGTGTTGGAAAAATGGTTGACAAGGGATATGATATTAAATTCAAGAATGACAAGTGTAGAATCTTGAGTAGCTCTGAAACTGAGATTGCATCAATTACAAAGACAAAAGGTAATATCTTTCACTTAAATATTGGTGGTAAAAATTGTTTGATTGCTCAGATTGATGAAAGTTGGTTGTGACATATAAGGATGTGTCATATGAATTTTGATAACATTATCAAGATAAGTTCTACTCAGGCAGTGAGATATCTTCCTAAGTTGATGAAGCCTACTAATTGCATATGCGAGGAATGTCAATTAGGAAAACAAACTAGAATTACTTCCAATAGTAAGAAGTGTTTTCATTCTTAAAATTATTAATCTAATATGATAATTAGGAAATAAGGACGATCAAAGATCCTTATCTAATCTAGCATGATTTAAAACATAAAGAAATAGAAAAAATGCTAGACTTGAATTCTTTAAACAAATTCATACTCCTTATTCCATATTTGTGCTTCCATTGTTCTTCTCCAAATTGTTGGTGTAGGTGGCTCTTAGGTATTGCACTAAAATTCTTGTGTAAGATGACAATTGTTTTGAAGAGTGTGATCTAGCTTTATTTGATAAAATGATATTTTTTATTACATGAAAAGCAGGTTTTGAAGGGGCCCCAAAACCCTTTATAGCAAGTTAGAAAATAGATATAACAAGAAAGGTCCAGCTAGATAGAACATAACAACAAACATAAACAAATGGCAGAAATAAAAAGATAGCAAGAGAACCAAAAGTGACGAAAGGACATCACAACAACACCTAAGGGACAACCAAGAGCACAAAACAACAGAACTAAGAAAAATTCTTGAGAAGCTCCACTACTTCTTTCTCCAGTTGGACCATGTTGGCAAATGCACACTCCAATGAGATATTGTAGGTGATTGAAGGTTTTTCATTGATGGCAACCTTACAATCATACGATACTAGCAAGACAATTTACTAGCACCAACAACGACAGACTCTACACTAGCACACAGAACACTGGCAATAAAAGGAAGTATACCGGCACCTAGGCCGATAGGAATTTTGTTTATAATATATTTTGTAATTAATTGTAAAATCATTGTAAGACGACTTGGAAAGTTGTAAAATGACTCATATATGTATGAGATCATTATACAACATTTTGTAAGGAAGGAGATAGGCAAAATAAGGCAGACCTAATATGCAAATTATAGGTTAAGGGTTTATGTATGAAGCAGAGCTAAAACCGGTACTGAATCTGGCATAGTGGATGTTATTTTGAAGCAGTACAAGACATTGGATTTGTATAATCCATTTTGTAAGTCAGTGAGACTTCCCATTTTGTAATTGAGCAGTAAGCTCTAGGCACTTGGCCTTCCTGCATGTGTAGGCCCCTATTGTAAGAGTAATATTCACTTATTGGCCAGTAAGCGAATATTGTGGGTCACAATCCCACCAAGGTTTTTCCTACACTAGGTTTCCTTGTTAAACTACTGTGTTATGGTGTGTTTTCTTGTGGTTGTTGTTATTCTTGTTTACTACACTATTTTTGTTTACTAGTACACAGTATTGATATGGTTTTCATGTTTTAATTCAAGTAAATTAACAAATCGGTAAGATAGTGATTCACCCCCCCCTCTCAATATCTTTGGGAATCCTAACAATTGGTATCAGAGCTTGGTCCTCTATTTTTAGAAGTCTAACAGCTTGAGGAAGATCTTGACACCGGTAGAGATGGAAAAATTAAGAGAATAATTGAAAACAACTCTTTCAGACTATGATGTAGAAAAATTGAAAAATTTCAAACTTGAAGATGATCTAAAAGATGCTCAGGTTATCATAAAACCACTTCAAGAGAATTACATTATAGAAAGAAATAAAAGAAGAGAACTTTGTGAAAAGATGCAGAAAGAGGGAGATGAAAAGGAAACTCTTAATGATCTGGTAAACAAACTAAGACAAGAGATAAGTACAACAAAGAATGAGATGCAGGATATGACTATGAGATTTTGTAAAGAAATTGAAGATAGAAAGAAGAATGAAGAAGACTTGACTAGAAGACTGAATGATGCTGCAAATAAAAACACAAGACTTAGTTATGAAAATGATATGCTGAAGACAGATCTGATGCATACACAAAATGACTCAAATGAACTTATGAGATAGAAAGAAATCTTGGAAATAGAACTGGATACTGCAAATCGGCACAAAGAAAAATTCAAGAAAAGCTCAAAAGAACTTGGTGACTTGCTGAAAAATCAGAAACCAAATGGTGACACTAATGGCCTTGGCTTTGAAGTTGGTGAAAGCTCTGGTACTGCAAACACACATGATCATAGCAAACCGGTAAGATAACCAAATGCTTATAAATTTAATGGCAAATGCTTTCACTATAACAAGTATGGTCATAGAGCAAATCAGTGTAGATCTAGAAATTATTAGAGCACTAATACACCCACCAGTAAATGCTCCAAATGCAACAAAATCGGTCATAATTCAAAAAATTGCAGAATGAATATAAAATGTTATGTTTGTGGAAGATTTGGACACTTATCTAATCAGTGTAGAACACAAACTGGCATAGGATATGAGAAAGCTATTCAGAAAAATAATGTGACTTGTTATGCCTATAACAAGATTGGACATATTGCAAAATTCTACAGAAGTAAGGCATCACTGACAAGTAATAATGGTGCTAGTTTGAAAGGTAAATAAAAGGTTGAAGAGATAAAGCAAGAATACTCAAAACAATGGATCAAAAAGTTAGATCTAAATGTTGATAGGAATACTCCTCCACCGGCAAAATAGAGTAACACTCCACCAACAGGATACTCTTCATCTAACTGAAGAAAATTCCTTTGAGGGTTTAGCAACCAAATGTGAAACATGTTATTATTCCCTTGGTTGATGGTGAGAAGTTGAAATTACTTCTACACCAGCAGATAATTTAAGTCATTACTTAACCGGCAAGCATTAAATGTGGTGGTTGGCAAAATTAACATTATAAAACAAGTGTTTTGGCTCCATTTTCATTTTACCAAGCATTTAAATCTTCAAGAGTGCGAAAATTCCCGAGTGAAGGCATTCCAAGAAAAGAAGTGAAGCAATTCATCAAGCAATCATTCCTTAAGGTAGATAAAGGTATTTATAATCATGGTTTCTTCATCTACTCTTGAATTCATTGCAAACCCTACTGTTGTAAAAGTTATTAAATGCCCTAGACCCGTATTTCAGTTAGTTCTTGAAATTGCCAAGAAAGATGATAACATTGGTGCATTTTCTAAAATTCCTAAGGGAGTAGTTTTTGCTAAAGACCCTAGAATGTATATACATTGTCATATAGAGGAATTAGGTGCTGAGTAAATTAAGAATATGTATAAATTTGTAATTTGTGATGAATCCAGAAATATCAAACCTGAACACAAGATAGTTGAAACCCTAGGTTTCACTAAAATTCTCAGTATCCCAGATTTTCCCAAGGATGTTATAAGGATAGTACTAAGCAGGGTACATGGTGCATTCTTCTGGTTGGACTCAGTTCACAAAATCACAAAAGAAGCAGTAAAGGCTGTGACAGGGTTACCCTCCACCAGTAATAGACTTGATAAAACAAAGGTGGTCTCAAATGACCTAGTGATAAACCTAACCGGTGCAACATCTGATAAGAGATCTTTAAGGGTAAATGGTGTAATGGATATCAATGTCAAATTCATCAGTATGAACTTAGGCTACAAAACTACACATGCAAATGGGTTAAACTCAATCTCTAGCCTATACATTAAAAGTGCCTATGATATGATTAATGATAATGCAAGAGTAGATGTGTGTGAATGGCTTAAAGATGAACTGATTGACAATTTGGGAAAGATAAAGAAAGACAAAAAGGGAACATTCAGATTTGGAAACCTACTTGTTTGTCTAATGCTGCACATAACCAAACAAGTACCCAGTATTGGTTTTAGAAAATTTGGTTTTGATATACTGGTAGGTAAATAGTTGTTAGATTTACTGAATAGCATGGGAGAGTATAGAGAAAAGAATATAAATGAGTATTTTCAGGCTTTTAAGGCCTGAATGAAGACTAGAGTTAGATTGTCACAAGCAATTGTGGACAAGTATAAGGATGAAATCTGTTTTATAATAAAGAAGGATGAAATTTGGATGGAGGCAGTTATCCCAAGAACCATCTGGGTTACTGAAATGGGGTATGAAACTGATGGCCACATAATAGAAACATATGCAAAAGCCCTCCTAGAAGCACCTAAGGAACCTAAAGAAGAGGTATTTGGTAGTGCTGAAACTATTGAAAAACATATTCAATCCAAGAAAAATGTTAAAAGGTTGAGGCAATAGTTAGAAAAGGATCCAGGCAAGCTAAAGCTATTAAGGAAGATGTACTTAAATGATCTGGCATTACTGAAGATGAGTTAGAAGCACTTCAACTGGAAACTCACCTTTCAACGGTTGGAACTTCTTGAGAAAGTGACATACCACCTACATTCAAAAGAGTTGCGAGAAAAAGTAAATCTTCACCAGTATCTTCACCTTCTCCTAGAAGAACAAGACAGAAACAACAGGTAGTAAGGCCCCCAACTAAGAAATTAACTCCAAAGAAGAAGATGACTCCTAAGAAAAAGACTCAACAAACCATTGCTCCCATTAACAAACTTCTCAATTAAATAAAAGAGGATGGAAAGTTGAAAAACATTAACAAATTATATGACACATTATCAGTTGATGACAAGGAGAAAGTAGAAAATAGTGTAATCCTACACTTAGATATCTACAAGAAATTTCTGATGCAAGTTGTTGATAAAATACTAGCAAAACTATACAAAAGACTAGAAGCTAGAAGGCAAGCTATTGTTGAGCTTGATAAGAAAATAAAAATTGAAAAACTACTTGTTGTACATCCTATCAACTCACCTAAAGAGATAGATCAATTGATCTCTGAGGCTAACTGGTCAGTATTTTCAACTACTCACTAACATGTAGCACTGATGGTAGGTAGAGTGAATGAGGTAATAGAAGAAACAACTAATGCATGGGACATATTCCTTGTAGAGAAGGAAAAGAAGGAAGAGTATTGAAGCCCTAAACCCATCAAGGTATATCAAAAGGATAAGGGAAAAGGAAAGGTTGGTGGACCACCCAGCATAAAAATAACTGACAACTTATCCCCACCACCTCTAGATACTCCACCGGTAGTTACTACTAACAATCAACCGGCTAGTGAGAGTATGGACATACCACATGAGGATACAAATCCTGATTCTGAGGTGTAATATACAATGAACATTGACACTCAGAAAGTAAATATTGTGGTAGATAAGGAATCAACAAGGAAAATAGATGTGGCAACTGGGCCACCGACACAGAAGAAAAACTAGCAGTGGACAACACTAAGAAATAGGTAGAGCAACAGGCTCCCTCATAGGAATAGGTTCATGCAGAGACAGTGCCACCGGAAATAGGTGAGAAACCCAAACCTTTGCTAAGAGAAATGCAAACACAAACTGACCTACCAGAGGTCACTACAAGCAAAGAAATTACTCACATCGACGGAATACAGATTGTTGGTTCTTCCATTGCAGAATTCAGACCAACAAATGTGACAAAAGTTCTTTTGGATTCTATCAAGAAAATAACAGAGTGTAGCTCACAAGCATACAAAGCTATTAATGATACAATCCCAATTTTGAAAATGATAGCACCCAAATGTAATGTGGATAATAAAGATTCTTTGAATCAACTTGACGCATTGTCTAAGTATATTACTGACAACATTATGATAGTTGAACAAATAAATGAGGAAGCATTCAAAGAGAAAGTAGAGAAGGAAAAACACAAATTCTTTGAAGAGGAAATAAAGAAGTGCATGAGACAATTTGACACTCTTTTACCACCACTATGTAAAACACTAAAAGAGTTTAAAACTTTATACGAAGATACATGCAAAACAAACTTTTTGACAGTAGATATAGACAAGAAAATCAGCAAGGTATAGGAAGAAATAAATAAATTAGCTGATAACTTCATTAATTCATCTGAACCATTATCAATTTTTGAGCAGAAAACAACAGGTTTTGAGGAGGAACTTCTAAAATTGGAAAGAGAGAAGGAAAGAATAAAAGGAAAGGCAAAAGATCTAAAATGGAGACTTAATCCAAGATTGGACTACCTTGCCTCCTTGAGAAAAGAGATATCTAAGGCTCTAGTTCAAGGATAGAAAACACCGAAACAACAAATACAACACCTCACCGATACAATTCAGAGGATAGAGGCCACATTAAAGGATAGTGAACGGTTCACTAAGAGCCTAAATCTGGTATTGGCAGACCTTTTTCAGATTGTAACCAACCGGTTACAAGGATGAAGCTGGAAACCACACTCAATTGACATTTTGACAACCTTTGTCATTGATGCCAAAGGGGGAGTAGTGGTAATGAGAAAAATAATCAACAAATG
The DNA here is from genome assembly GCF_030272615.1 of Cryptomeria japonica. Lineage (NCBI taxonomy): Eukaryota > Viridiplantae > Streptophyta > Pinopsida > Cupressales > Cupressaceae > Cryptomeria > Cryptomeria japonica. The sequence goes on from NC_081409.1 coordinate 298,335,026, forward strand.
GCTCATCAGCTCAGGGGGAGCATGTATTTTTTTTGGTACACAATTTCTGGTAAGACAATTCTTGCAGATTCTTTTTGATGACACTTTTTGGATTTTTCTCATGAGTGTTGCCATCAATGCCAAAGGGGGAGATTGTTGGCAAATGCACACTCTAATGAGATATTATAGGTGATTGAAGGTTTTTTCATTGATGGCAACCTTACAATCATATGATACCGGAAAGACAATTTACCCACACCAGCAACGACAGACTCTACACTGGCACATAGAACATCAATAGTAAAGGGAAGTATACCGACACCCAGGCCGACATGAATTTTGTTTATAATATATTTTGTAATTAATTATAAAATCATTGTAACCCAACTTGGAAAGTTGTAAAATGACTCATATATGTATGAGATCATTATAGAACATTTTGAAAGGAAGGAGATAGGCGAAATAAGGCAGACCTAATATGCGAATTATAGGTTAAGGGTTTATGTATGAAGCAGAGCTAAAACCAGTACTGGATCTGGCATAGTAGATGTTATTTTGAAGCAGTACAAGACATTGAATTTGCATAATCCATTTTGTAAGTTAGTGAGACTTCCCATTTTCTAATTGAGCAGTGAGCTCTAGGCACTTGGCCTTCCTGCATGTGCAGGCCCCTATTGTAAGAGTAATATTAACTTATTGGCCAGTAAGTGAATATCGTGGGTCACAAATCCCACTGAAGTTTTTCCCACAAAGGGTTTCCTTGTTAAACTAGTGTGTTATGGTGTGTTTTCTTGTGGTTGTTGTTATTCTTGTTTACTACACTATTTATGTTTATTGGTACACAGTATTGATATGGTTTTCATGTTTAAATTCAAGTAAATTAACAAATCGCTAAGATACTGATTCATCCCCCCCTTCTTAGTATCTTTGGGAATTCTAACAGACCATTGAGACAACAACACTCTTAAGATCATCTAGTTCCTTATCTTGTTGAGCCATCTTCCTCGTACTTGGCTGGGTTATTTTACCATGTCTAGTAGCCACCCCTTCAAGGGTCAAAATGTTATCCTCACAAATACCTATCATGTTATTTTCCAGCTGGATCTATTCTAGTTTACTAATCATCACTTTGAAGTTATCAAGTAAGGCTTTCACAATTTTTTGGCTTAGTTCTCCAATTTTCTTTAGGGTATTCTCATGATTGTGAACCCTCTTTTCCAACTCATTGAACCTAGCCTCTATAGCCTTAAATTAGGAACCATAAGCTCTTGTAATAGCCTCCACATCACTAATGTCTTTTTTTAATTCCTTTAGATAATTAGGTAAGGAACTAAGATTACCTGTCCCAATAGCTTCTAGAATGTCCACTTTCTTAGAAGAGTCCATCTATTTAGTCTCCACATTGGTAACTGTGACTTTGTCTTTAGGAGGCAGAGTCTCACCTTCCACCATATTCTTCCCCTCTTTCTCAGCACCACAAGTTCATCTATTAGGATCCAAAGGAGTAGAAGGTGCCTTTGAGGTACCATCTCCCTTCTTCGGGCTGATTTCAATGATAACAAGACTACGCTTGGTTTTCTTCTTGGGTGGTGGGGTAGCATTTTCATTTTCAGTTTCCATACCATCATCATCCTCATCATCTTCTTCAAACCAGTTGTCCTCCTCCTACACCTTATTCCTACTTCCTTTAAACCCTTTGCCATAAGTCTTTTTGCCCAACCCAGAAACCATGTCCTTATCCTTCCCCTTTTCGGTTCCTTTAGTGGAGGTATCTATGTCAAAATCATCTTCCAGCTCCATATTAGACTCCTCATCTTCACTGTCCTCTAAGTTTTCAGACTCTTCTTCCAAGTCTGATAGCTCAATGATAGAGTGATAAACAGATGTGGCCTTGAGATGGTTGTATAAAAGCAACATTAACTCTTCATGCATAAGCGGATCACTATCTGGGTTAGGCCTAAAATCCTTTATACTAGTGTTTAAGGAACTATACAAGTAGAAAAGAATTAACACTATATCTTTATGGTGAAAGTGATTCAAGAGCACAAAATGATAGCCATAAACACAAGAGTATCTACCATCAAGAGTGACATATTGCATCACAGAAAAAAGAACCCATCTCCATACCTTTTTAATCACCTTCAGCGAGTATTAGGTCTTGCTGGATTTCACCAATTTGGCTTTCTCAAAGTCTTCCTTCGGGAATTGCTTAATAGTAGCCTGTATGAGCTTTCTATCCTTGTAGAATTTTCTGCCCTCCATTGGAATCCCAGTAACTTCAACAATCATTCCTTCATCAATATCAACCTTTCTCCCACCTATGGTGATTCTACCCTCCTTCTAATTCTTCTTGAATAATCTATTAATGGTAGGGTTTTTGCCTAGAATTCACTCCATATACCTCATCATTTTAGCATTTTCCAAGATAGCCCACGCTTTCAGCTTCTTCTTTCATTCATCATAGGTAGGAAGGTCAATCCTTTTCCTATTTCCTCCCATTGCATCAATGACAAAATCTCTCACACCCTTCAATGTAGAACAAAGCAAAAATAGAGGCCAAAGTGAAGAGAATAGAAAGCCTCGAAATAGAAATAGACAACCAGAAAGCATGCAGGGTTTTGTCTGCATTAAATGCCAGCTCATCCTTCAAGAACCACTCTTTTCGATTCATTATAGCAACTTTCATTGATAAGTATGTTGTTATCATCATTTATCACTCCCTCTTTTCCATGCACTTTATCATAAATGAGGATGGCACATACATCATGAGGAAGATCTAGCTCACCTCTCCAGCTGATCATTTAATCGACACAGACAACCATGTTGGCAGCCCAGTCAGCCATGGCATTGGTCTCTCTATAACTATGTGAGATAACACACCGCTTGAAGGACTTAATTATCTCTTTGGCTAGAGATAGAATATTTTTGATAGTCAATGATGGGGGAGAAATACCCTTAAAACATTTTATGATAATATTTGAATCTCCCTTGAGCCAAACTTTTAAAACCCAAAGATTTAGCAAGGGTAAGAGCTTGGTAAGCAGTCATGGCTTCAGCTAAGTGGTTGGTCTGAGATCCCATGGGGAGTGCCACCGCCACAATACAATAGCCAACTTCATTTCTTGTCACTCCACCACACCTAGCTGACCCCTGGTTCCCTTAGCCACCCCATCAAAATTAACTTTGATCCAACTAGTCGAAAGAAAATAACAATTACTACTATCTCTCTTATCCTTCTTGTCATTTATGTCTAAAGAGGCAAAAACATTCCAATTTTTGAATAGATCCAATTTGTCCTTGTTCCTAAAAAGAAGAGGCTTACCATCAACTTTCTGATTTTCAAAAATGGCCCACTTGATTTTAGTAAAAACCATTTCTAGAGGTGAGTAGAAGTCTCTGAAGATTCTTTTGTTCCTCTCTTTCCTTATTCCCCATACCACATGAGGAAGAATAAAATCCCACAATAGTTTGATAGAGTTGTTTGTGGAGAGGCATCCCCAACCAATGAAGCTCTTTTGAATAGAAGCAAGAAAGACCCAATTTAGATTCCATAGCTGCAAGATCTGCGACCAAATAGATTGGGAGAAGGAATAGTGTAGATAGATATGGTTAACATTCTCTTACTCATTTAGGCAAAGGTAACACCTATTGAGGAGATGAAAGCCTCTTTTGTAGAGATTATTAGTGGTGAGGATTTTATTCTGCTAAAGGATACAAAAGAAAATATTGATCTTGGGGATTACGCCACGTAACCAGGCTTTAGACTAGCAAGGGGATGGCTCTTAAGAATGGGAAAACAAAAGAATAGTAGAAGCTGCCGAGAAACTGCTAGAAGAGGTAGTAGCCCAAATAATCCTATCCTTGAGCATAGGGTCTACCAAAACAAAATTAAGAAACAACATCAAAGGGTTAAGGGTTGGGTCTATGGAATTCAGATTCACCCACTAGTTATCCTTCCAATAATCAGCCACCTTAGTTCCAATTTTGGCCTTGCAAATAGGGATAAAAGGAGAAAAAAAATCCTTGCTCGAGAGAGGGGTCTCCAACAACCAAATATCCTTCCAGAAATTGATTTTTCTGCAATTACCAATAGTCCATCTTTTACCATTTCTAGCAACAATTTTAGATGGAGCAACATTATTCCAAATTGCGGAACCAGAAGGGGCTTCAAAGGAATTAAAAACTTTGCAAGAGACGGTTTAGGATGCAAGTATTTAGCTTTCTAGATTGAATTCCATTCATCTGTTTCCCCAAAAGTTCTCCAAATTTGTTTGGTGAGGAGTGCTCTATTAATGGTTTTAATTTTTCTCAGACCAAGGCCACCCATTTTTTTAGGTTTGCAAACTTTATCCCAGGAAATCAGAGAAATCATTTTCCTCTCCTTGACCCCTAACCAGAGAAAAGAATTTTGAATCTTTTCAATGGCATCAGCAAACTTGATCAAGATTCTAAACAAGCTTAACACATACATAGGTAAACTCTAGAGGGAGGATTTGAATAATTGGATCTTCCAACTTGGCTAAGTAGGGCTCCTTTCCATCCAACTAGAATTTTGTGGAATATATCGACCAAACTGCTCCAAAATGAATCAGGAAGTTTTGTGCATAGAGGGAGACCCAAGTAGATAGAAGGAAGCAAACTAATCTAACATCCCAAGATTCTGGCAATTCTCCTTTGCCTATCTTCAAGAGTGTTTAGGAAGAAGAGATAGCTTTTCATACAGTTTATTAGCTGGCCCAAGGCTTGGCAATAGTAATTCAGAGCTGATTTTAGGGTCCTGGCTTCCTTGGTAGTCGATGAGCCCAAAAGAACCATGTCATCGACAAATTGTTGATGAGAGTAGACCCTATCAACTGACAATGGTTTGACACCTTTCAGCTAACCTTCAAAAACAAGCTTACCGATATATCTACCCAGAATTTTAGCCAAAATAACAAATAAAATAGGGGTATAGGATCCCCTTGTCTGAGGCCCCTTGAGAAAATGATGTTGTTTATATAGATTTTCATGATAAATGGGGAGGGATTTTGAACTCAAGTTCTGATTGATAGATAACTTATTTAGATTAATTAGTTAACAAAGTTGATTGATTTGTTAACCCAGATTGATTGAATTTTTAACTCATTTGATTGAGTAGTCAACTAAGATTGATTAGTCAGAAAAGGTGATTGATAGTGAAAAGGGCTAATTGATGAGTTAACTGATTAGTTAACTGATTTGATCAATCGGTTATGATTTTCAACATGTGTTGTAGGATTTTGAAGTTGAATTTTATTTTCATTTTCAATTTGCATTTGGATTTTGACTTTTCGAATGCTGAAATGTACATGAATTTAACTAAAATTCACATTTGGTGTGAAATGTGAATTTGATAATTGGAATTAGATGAAATTAATTGAAATCCACATTTCGGGAATTGTGAATTTGATAGAACTAAAATTAGATGGAATTATTTGAAATTCAAATTTGGGGAATTGGAGGAATAAGTTAATTAATTTAAATGAAATTATTTAAACATTAGAAATAGGATTAAATAAATAATAAAGATTATTTAATTAAGGGATAAGTCGTGATTAATTAAATAAATAATATTTAATTAGTATTTGAGAAAGGGTTAATTGATTAATTAATTAATAGATAGAAATTCGATAATTATAAATGTTGAATGTGGTGATTGAGTTAGTTTAGGAGAATAATTAGCTTAATTAAATAATTAAAGAATTACTTAATTAATTAGGAATAACTAGTGTAGGATGAAAAAGACATTTTTCAATGTCTACATTTGCCCCTCTTTGAGACAATGTTGAAACAACGTTGTTTCAAAGAAAATGAAAAAATTTCTACCACACTATGTCCCGGTGACGCTTATAGTGTAAAAGTGCTCCCTCGGGAAAAGTGGTTGAATTTTTTTGAAATTGTGACCATTGTTTCGACACCATGGTAGTGAGCAACCATGTGAAGTTTCATGCAATTTTGAGTCCATTTGAATGTGCTACAAGTGTGTTGAAGTTTAGGGGGACCACGGTCGTCGGAGTGCTAAAGACCCTAACTGTGAGCTATAAATAGTTAATTAGCCCTTTCATTTGGTCATTTGCATTCATTTGATTTTGTCGATCTCTTATGATTTTAGTGCTTTCCTGTGACTTTAGAGCATGATGACGGGCCATAGAGCGAGATTGCACCTATCCGATCGAGTGCGTGCATACTAGAAACTACCTAGCACTAGAGGCCCGATAAGTTTTCCAAAAATTTTGCTCATTTTTGCTTGATTTTCCAAAAAAAATCACATTGATGTCAGCGCCAATTTTTTTTATTAATGTGCAATTGCCTTTCATTTTGTTTGAGCAATTGATTATATTTGTGTGCATTTGCTTTTATTAATTGGTAATTGTTAGTTTGGTTTGCACTTATGTCTAACAATGTGCACTCATCTTTAATAATTCGCATATGCTCTAAATGATGCGCAAATGATTTTAGTGATGCACAATTGATTTTAATGATGCACATTTGACTTAAATAGTTCACAATTGACTTTTTTCATTATATTTGATTCACAATTGTTGTTTTTGTTCTTTTTCTAAAATATATGAGTTGATTTTTGTCATGCAAATATAGTATCTGATATTTTTATGTGTTTCATCTTTTAGGCACATTACCCTATCTTTGTTGGTAGGCAGACGAGGGCAGATGGTCTCAAGCATCGTTATGAACTTCTTGATGAGGAGACTACATTGATCAGACACTTAGGTTTATATCACATATTGCTAGAGGTTACGATGAAGAGGGTCATGATCACTGCTTTAGTCAAGCAATGGCATTTCAAGACTTGTTCGTTTCATTTACCTATTATTGAGGCATCAGTCACACTGGAGGATGTGTGGCGCATTATGCATATTCCCATTCATGGTGCTCGAGTTACATTTGATTGTGATGATGGTGTTGCAAGACTATGTGATTTGTTCAAGTGTTGAGAGGACTTATCTATACGGGGTTGATATGAGATCCCATGTGATAATCTTGATTATGATGACCTTACTGTCATTTTGTGCTCTGTTGTTGTTGGCTTACTAATTCTTGATCAATGGACACATGGGTTTCTTATTGGATGGGGTAGACTCATCTCAGACATGATTATTGATACACATGTTTTTGCATGGGGTCCATGCTTATTAGCTACTTTATATCATCACTGATTAGATGCATGGAATTATATACTTAAAGTAGAAATCTATTGGTTGTGGCATCACTTTGCTTCAGGTATGGGCTTGGGAGCATATGCCTATCTTTCGGGTGATTATTCGTGTTGATATTGTTGATGAGTAGTCATATGCATATAGATACATGACTAGAATTAGACATAGGGCATCAGAGAACACCCTTTACTGGAGACATCAGATTGATGTATTATAGTATTTCTCTTAGAGACCGTATCTTGATTTTCGCGGTTGGGATGATGATGCACAACATTTACCTTATTGTAGACATCAATGATATCTTATTGGTTGAGATGTTGGCAGGCAGAGAGTTATTGAAATCCATCTTCCTAGCTGGGTACTCTATCAGTTTGGGGAGGTACAGGGTGTGCCAGATGTGACATCTTATTTCGCTAGGATTACATGAGATATTGGGGATTCAGGGGCTTGCGTACATCCTCATGTTGATAGTGCAGAGTTTGATTCTCTTTGGCCATTATAGTGGAGTTGGTCCACTAAGGTTTCAGATCTTGGTGTGACACCTTAGTATGATGCTTGTTGGGTGCATCATATGCCAGTACCATTGACTAATCCTATGATTCCTATTTCTCCTTAGTATATCTGACATAGGAGGGCATAGAGAGGGAGAGGGAGAGCGAGAGGTAGAGGTTGAGGTGGTGGAGGTCAAGATGGTGGAGGCTGAGATGATGGTAAGATTGGATTGATTGCAACAACAGGGGCAACAGAGGCAAAGAAGAAGGGTAGTGAGGAGGATGTAGACATCGATAGAGACACTGAGTCTATGAGCAGCTCTGGCTAGGATGGGAGTGATGATTATGAGACAACATCATCTAGCAGTGGAGGGAGTGATGGTGGGGATGGTAACAGGAAGGACGTTGAGATGCCCCAGGTTGGAGATGTGCCAACCGCAGAGGGAGGTAGAAATGAGGAGGGTGGGGAAGAGAAGGTTTTGAGAGCTTGGATTAGGAGCTTGGAGGATCTAGTTGTGACTTTGAGACAACGGTGGAAGGATGATAGGGAGCATTTCCATAGAGCGTATGGTGCCTTGGAGGTAGAGAGAGATCAAATTATGGGAGAGAGGGATAGGGCTATTGCTGATAGAGATCGTCTCCAGTGAGAACGAGATGATATGGTACAGAGGGAATAGGTAGCCAAGGATGCTTATGATTAGTTGTTTGGCCCAAGGACTGATGCACAGAGACAATCAAATAGATTTTTCATTGTTGCTCAGGAGCTATATAATATAGATAGACATATGAGTTATTTCAGAGGATCAGAGGGAGCCTAGATATCAAGCCTATAGATCTTGGTATGGATATAGTAGAGACACTAGTTGATGAACGAGCAATAGATGCATGATGGGTCCTCCTAGGGAACCATCAAGACATCTTGAGGTAGGATCTAGTAGGAAAGATCATTTTGGAGATAGAGGAAGTGTCAATTGAGACACTCTATGTTGTAATTGATTTGATGTATTTTGACACTTTTTTGAGATATATATGATATGCATTTTAGCAGCATCTTACATGCCTTCTGTTACTCTATGATGTATGGTTCTATATGATGTGTCTATTTTATGTTTCATTTGATGCATTTTATGATTCTATGTGCATTCTAATTTATGTAATGTGATGATATGATTATGCAACTACTATTTTTAACATAGATTAATGTGATAATGAATCTAAAATTAATTTTACATGATACGATATGAATCTTACACAATTAAATCTACATGAAGATGCACTTAAGCTAAGTAATAATTGAAGTGAATCTAAGTAACATGTATATAAGTGATAATGCAATTGTAAGAATTTGCTAAGATCTAGAGGCAATGGAAAGCACAAATAAGAGAGAACAAAATGTGACAAGAATAAATTGTATTCCTATCAATGATGCAAAATATTGATCAATTGGATCATTACGAGATTTTATTGTTCTTGTTGTTGTTGTTACATACAATGTAGGATAAGCCTACTTATAAAGACAAGGCTAAGAGACAAGAGAGAACACAATGATGACATGTGGCTCAATGAGATGCAAGGGTAGGTAGGGGTAGGTAGGAGAAATAGTAAAATATTCCAAATGAGGTGGATCACCCACCGAAGGTGGAATTATCACTCCACAATAAGTGGATATGATAGAGTAATAACAAGTTCACACCATACAAGATGGAAATTCTCCTACATACACACTCCCAATGTAGCACATCTCCCTAAGTGTCTCATATGCAAATTACAATGTTATGCATGTACCTAAGTAAACATAAGTAAAGTGTAATTATATTCAAGATGAATAAATAATTACACCAACACCCCCCTTTAAGTGCAACTTAGGGGAATGCACTTAAGTCTATAATGCAACTAAGCAATGCAACATGGGTCCCAGCTACTAGGCCATGTTAGGTACCCATGTACAAATGCAAATGCACATAAATCAATGCAATCTCTCACAAATGGTGAAAGAGAGAAAAACCACATGGGAAAAAACTCCCCCCCAAAAGATAGATGAAGAATAGAGACCATGAAGCCCCCCCTTAGTGTAAAATCTCCTGCAAAGATGGTCCAATGATGTTGACCAAAATACCTCCCCATTAGGAAGAAAGAGAGCCAATGCTACACCAATAATGTCAAAGTGTGACAAAACCAGGTACCAATGTCAATGACGATGAATCACTCACTGCAACACGATAAAGATTAGGCATGGAGACAACCTGCTTTGAGCATCATTTGGATACTCGTAAATAGCAGAAATACTAGTACAATCAAAGTCTTACGACAGCCATGCACAAATGTGTACAATCTAAGTCTCAACTAGAGCCATGCACCAAGTCTCACAAGATATTCCTAATCTATGTGTACCAGAGGATTACATCAAATATGTCATCAATGGAAAGATACAAAGAGGTGTGACACTTTATTATAGTGCGAGTACAACATTGCTCATGCAAGAGCATGCAAATATGGAAACATGAAGATAATGTCACCAAAGAAGCCTTGTAGAATACTGCCCATGAAGATGCCTTTGATTGGGATGTTGCCAAGAAAAAAATTGGAGCAATAGGCCCCCCCCTTGACTGTCGGTTGGAAGAGCTGCATACAGATATGAAGTGGAAAAGAAAAAAATGTTTCCAATTTGACTTATTTAATGATATTTTATTTTTTTAAAACTTAATTAAAAGTTTAATAAAAAATAATTTATTAAAATGCCCATGAAATAAAAAACTCTATTAAAAAATAATAAAGAAAAACAAAAAAAACTTATTAAAAAATTAAAAATAAAAAAATTAACATTTAATAAAAAATAAAGCCCCTATGTAGTAGAGCGTACAAGTGATCGCAAGTGTACCCTGTGGTACCCACAGGTACCTACAAATAGCAGGGCCTACAGGCCCCGTAGTAAAAGCCCCCAAATTTCCTTTTTTCGATTTTTAAATTTTAAAACCAAAACAAATAAATGCCCCCCCCCCCCATTTAATTTGGATTTTTTAATTCTCTTTTTTTTTTAGTTCTGAAAAAAAAAACAGAAAATAATTTTTAAAAAATCAGATCTGTACTTGCATCCGTACGGTTGGGGGGGGGGGAACATTTTTTTCCAACTCAAAATGATGAGCTCTGATTTGGACAAATTGGCTAGCGATCTTGGGGTTTTTGGACCTTCTGAGCATAATGGTGATGATAGATTTGGCCAAAAATGCTCCAAAATTGCAGATCATTGTTAGGACAAGTCATGACCCTCCACCTTCAAACGGCTCTAGATTTGGCCTCGGATATCAGAGTTGGACGAAACAAAAGGCGATTCTGACTTTCTCAAACCTCCTCAATCCAATGGTGATCTCATATTTGACCCAACAAGATCCAATAATAACCTAGAATAGAAAGCTCCAATATGCAAAACCCCAAATAGCACCAAATTTCTCTCAATTTGCAAACCAATGGCACTCTAATGGCTCTAATACCATGTGAGAATTTTCCAAGATCTAGAGGAAATGAAAAGAACAAATAAGAGAGAACAAAATTGTGACAAGAATAAACTATATTCCTATCAATGATGCAAAATTCAGTTCAACTGGATCATTACAAGATTTTGTTGTTGTTGTTGTTGTTGTTGTTGTTACATACAATGTAGGATAAGCTTGCTTATAAAGACAAGGATAAGAAACAAGAGAGCATGCAATGATGACATGTGGTTCAATGAGATGCAAGGGTAGGTACGAGTAGGTAGGAGAAATAGTAAAATATTCCACATGAGGTGGATCACCCATCGAAGGTGGAATTATCACTCCACAATAAGTGGATATGATAGAGTAATAACAAGATCACACCGTAAAAGGTGAAAATTTGCCTACATACACACTCCCAATGTAGCACATCTCCCTAAGTGTCTCATATGCAAACTACAATGTTATGCATGTACCTAAGTTAACTTAAGTAAAGTGTAATTATATCCAAGATGAATAAATAATTACACCAACAACAATCTAACAAACACCAAATGCATTTAACTTATATGAATGTTTTTGTGATTCCATAATACATTATTGATTGTGCCTCTTGAATTAGAAGAAGTGTTAGTAAGAAAGTTAGATTTGGAAAAGATGATGAAGAGAGGTTAAAAATGAAGAATCAACTATGTTAACTTGATAGACAAATTGATATGATATGATAGTGATGAGTACTCTTATTTTCCTTTATTCGTAGTTCAATACATTATCATCAACTAGCCTTATTATGTAACAATAAAGCTTAGTAAACCAAGGCATAAGCAACCAGAATGTATAGATATCTCACTACAAGAAACAAACATGTAGTAGACAAAGAATGAACCCTCCATTCTGGGAACTATGCTAGGGGTCGAGGTATGTATGGCATTCATAAGCTAAATGCTCCTATCAAAGACACCCACTAGAGAAATTACCCTAGAACTTCATTGGTTAACACCACAAAATAGAAAACAAAGTAAAGGATCATGTCCATCATGACTCCTCTAGTCACTTTTGGACATGATTGAGTAGCATAGAAATATGATCTTCACCAATTGATAAAAGATAACAACCAAATTAGACAAAACTCAACAGCTAGACTGACTTCTCCTTTGGTTTGATATGTTTGCTTTGATGGTTAATAATGTCTGGTTTCAGAAGTTTTGGACCCTGTTTAAGACTAATATGTATGGTTTTGAGTGTATCTGATTTTGTCTAAGACATGATAATGATCACATTGATGTGGATATCGGCGATTGATAAGACTTGATCAGTTTGGTTGCAGATTTTAAATAAGATAGTTATATCCTTTGTTTAACTTTGTGCGAAGTGTTTGTTGGATATCTGCTAGGGTATTTATTTCTCATGAGACATTTTATTGCAAGTTTTTTTATTTTTTTCAATTTTTAGTTTGTTTTTGCGTTTTCTGATTTTTAGGATTTTGTGGATCATTTTGAATGTTTTTGGTTGATTTCATTGGATTTTCAATTGGTTTTGGTATTTTTTCAAGATATTTTTATGATTTTTAGTATTTTTTCAAGAATTTATCTAATTTTTAGGAATTTTATGTTTTGCAAATATTTTTGTATTTTTGGTTTTTCAATTTGTTTGAATTTTCATTTTTTGATGTTTTTATGGGTTTTTAGGACTTTATCTGATTTTAATTTTTTTTTCATTTATGCCCCTAGTATGCCGACCTATAATGACATGTTGATCCAGGCAATACATATGGAGACAATGAATTTTCAATATGAGCTATGCATGATGAAGGTGCAATTCCTATTCAAACAAGAATGATTGTGTGTGTCTTTTATTCTGAAATACACTAATTGGATTAAAGGTGTAAAAATTTTCAGAGATAGGATTTTAATCTTTTATTATAAGACCTTTAGACAATCCAACCTAACACACTATGTAACAAAGATTTATGAATGGGGGCATGAAAAAAATTCTCCATCAATTCTTGAAACTTTGATCTCCTTTTGTCCATGTGTGTGCACTTGAGTTTATTCCTACCCTTATAACCATTACAGACCCTTGGAATCCTATGTGGCTAGCTACATGAGTTATTCTAACTTCAAAAGCAACTTGGACAGAGCCTCACTGCCAGTAATATTTTAGGGCTTCGACAAGGTTATACACCGTAATGTCTCGAATATTGCTCCATTGCCATAGGCGTCCATAGCCCTGATGGAGTTATTCACATGTTCCCTTAGTCAATCTTTTATTGCACATTTTTGCATGATATTTCAATTATATATCTATGCTATTTTACCTTGACATGGATATTGGCATAATTTTTTTTCTTTATTTTCTTGCCTTGACTTGTAAGTATTGAAACCCACTTGGGTATGACAATTATAGCAACACTGAAGTAGAATTTTGGATTTTTCAGTGGCCACATGACCAACTAGGTATCTATAGTGATTTAGAGCATTTGATTAATGTGTGACATATATAGCAATCGATAGACTTTAGGTAACAAGGCTCAATAGTGAAACCTCTACAGAACCATGGATAAAGGTCAATCACAAGGTGACATTGGAGATGAATGACTGAAGACCTCCTAAAGACTTCATGAACAAGTATCTAGGAAATGAGACAACCTTCTCTCCCTTTAATGCAGACATGTGAATGACTTAGACAGTTGCCTTGTTTTATTGTTGCAACTATATGCACAAACAAAGATTATATGCTATGAAGATTGCGAATGCAATGCATTTAGGAAATAAACTAAATGAGATACTGTGTGTTTAAGGAAAATGATATGCAAATGTGGAGAGTAAATGCTAAATTAACCCATCCCTTTGATGTAATATCTTTTAAGGTGCATGTTGTTCACAGGGTTGAAAAGTTTTTTGTAGATTGTTCATTGGTCTTTGTTTGAAGAGTCAGATAAACTTGTCATTTTCAATAGGATATTTAGCTAGGAGTATTTCATGTACAGTTGATGCTATAGCCTCATTATTTTCAAACCAATCCAGCTATAGTAGATTTTCTTGCCCCCAGTCTTTCAAGTGTGGGTGTATGAAGCAAATAGATTCTAGTTCCAAAGTTGTGACATGAGAGCATGTTATGGTTTTTTTTTTTATGTACATGAAGAGGATGACGAAACCAACCATGAGTTGATCTCATTAGCTAGTGTTATGCTTGTGCTTGAAAAAGATGAGAGAACAATTTGGGTGTTGATTTCATTAGTTGGTGCTATGTTTATTTTTGTCATCACATTGGCATGTGAATATGATGCACGAACAATCATTGATAAATTGTTCTCTGTAGTATGATCTAGATTGGTGATTTTATTGATAAGGGGTTCATGAACAACTTGTGTAGAGGCATTGGGACATGAGGGGGACTAGGAGAAATGGTAAGTTCATTTAAGAGCGAATCGTGTGAGGAACATGGAGGATTATGACTTGGAGATGAAGAGATGGAGGGATCTTGATAAGGATCTAGAGAAATAATGGGATCTTGCTTAGGACATGAAGGTGAAGGAGTAATTTTATCTTGAATTGGAAAGGGATTATTAGGAAAGATGGAAGGGATGTCCTAATCTTGCTTAGGAGGTGGATGTTGGATGGGACTTGAAAGAACATCTTTCTCTTGAGATAAAAGAATTAGGGGATCATCATAAGATTCTTGGTCGTTGGGATCTTGATCAAAAAATGGGTAGGATGGAAGGGTTTGTTCTTGATCTTGATTTGTTTCATGACTGATTTCTTCTAATTTTAGATTATCTTCTTGACATGGGGAAGGAGTTTGGATATGTATGGGAAATTTTTGGAAGGTTTCAACACTTTCACTTGATGAGAAAGGATTTTTGAATGAGACTCTTTGAAGTGGGTCTTCTTGGAAATGGAATATATGATGACATTGGATCTTGAATTTTTGAAGCATGAAAAGGAATAGCATCATGACTTGGATTAGATTGGATCTGTACTATGGATAGTCATTGGGAGATTGTGTTATTAGATAGAGATGTGTGGATTTATCTTGTCTGACTTCAGGGGATGGTGAAATGGTGGATAGATATGGTTGATTTTGACTTTGTTTGAAAGGGGTTTGATTATGGTTCAAAAGGGTTTGATTTTGGTTGAAAGGCGTTTTAATGTTGGGTTGAAAGAAAAACAAGGTTGACCCGACTCTAATGTTGGTTGAAGTGAAGTAGGAACGATTTTATTGAAGAATGAATGTTGGAAAGTTTGAATGGTTGTACAAGATAAGGAAGGTTGGCCTGATAATGATTCCTTCATGGTTATCACTTCCCTCATCATTTTTTCTAACCAATCCCTATGGTTGTTAGGATTATTTATGTCTTTGATTTGTTGTTGCAAAGTCTTGATTTGTTGAGCTAAAATCTCTATGGATGATGATTGAATAGGAATGGAAGTGATGGATTCTTCACCTTCCCTACAAAATGCATAATGCCATTCCATGATGTTCGCTTGATTGGTTTGGACCTAAGATCACAACATCTAAGATGTTTTCTCCATTTCTCTGAAAGTGGCAACTTTGATTTTGTTTTTGATGTTGATGTTGATACTTGCAGTTTTCTTTGAGTTTTGAGATACTTGTTGATGTTTTGACAAAACCTGGTTCAGATTCTATTTTGAAATATTTGATCATGTAGCAAAAACACAATAGACACATAAAGAAACATAATGGCATAGAAATGACTCTTCTTTAAGGAGATTTTTCAAATTCCCATGAATGATGGAATCTTTTTCAAGACCCCAAAATTTTGGTTATTTGATAGCATATCAATTAGACTCTCCTAAGGTCAAAAGGTCACAAATATTTCCACAACCCACATCTTGATACTCCATCAACTCAAACAACCCTGTCACACCCTAAGGTACACCCATTTTTTTGCCTTTATTTAGAAAATAAACCAAAGAAGATCACTCCTCAATTGGCTCATTATCCTCGGAGATATATGGTGAGTATCTTGGGGGCTAGGATTCACAAGTTGGTCGTTAGATACATTATCCTTTCTAATGTTCTTTATAGGAGGGGTTATGTTGGTCTTCTCCTTCGATGTCTTAACAAAGTTGAAATCCCTATTGCCCTTGAGGAAGCACATTTAGGTGCTTGCGGGGGGGCATTTTGGGGGTAGATCTTTAGTTCAGAGATTTCTCCAAATGGGATATTATTGGCAGACCATGGAAAAGGATTACTTTGCGTTTGTTAAGAGATGTCATCAATGTCAGTAACATAGAAATTTGATCCATGCTCCCACCCAAGAACTTCGATCTCAAGTAGCATCTTGGCCCTTTTCCACATGGGGTTTGGATCTCACCGATAAAATATCTCCTCCTTCATCTCAAGGACATACTTTCATCATCACTACAACTGATTACTTTACGAAGTGGGTAGAAGTAGTTCCTCTTTGATCCATTAACACTGAAGTAATCTGTCAATTTATCTTAGAAAACATAATTTCCCAATTTGGAATACCTTCCACTTTGGTTTCAGATAATGGAACATCATTTAAAAATAAATATGTGAAGAATTTTCCCAAGAAATATCATATTCAACATAAATTTTCTACACCATAAAATTATCTTAAGTCAAATGGTCAAGTCGAGTCTTCAAATAGGATAATTGAGAAAATTATTCATAAGACTATAAACAAGCATGGTAAGGATTGGCATACTCAGTTAATCTATTCTCTTTGGGCTTACTGAATGGGTGTACGTATTGATATGGGTTGTACTCCTTATACTCTTGTTTATGGTGTCGATGTCATTATGCCTACTGGTGTAAATAATTATTCATCATGGATATTATTACACCTTACTTAAGTTTACTTAGGAAATGCATTTCATAGTAGTTTGGGTATGAGAGACTTGGGTGTTTGTGCCACAATGGGATAGTGTGTGTAGGAGAATTTCCACCTTTTGTGGACTTATCTTGTTGTTACATTCCACATTCAGTGGGTGATCCACCTCATGTGGAATATTATATTGTTTCTCCTACCTACCCTTGTTTCTTATTGAGCCACATGTCATGTTTGTGTGCTCACATATCCATATAGCCTTGCCTATATAAGCAGGCTCATATTCATTGTATGTAACGATTGATGATCCATTTGATCAGTACTTTCATCTTGATAGAATATAGTTTATTCCTATCAATATTTTGTCTCTCTATTGTACTTTTCATTGAGTTCTTGATCTTGGCAAAATATCACATGGTATTAGAGCCTATAGGGATTCATTGATTAGTCTTTTGAAGACATTTTGGAGGCTTCAATTTTTAGATTTGGGGATCTTCATTTTTGGGGGGCATCATACAGTGATTTGGACATCACGGTTGACTCTAGGAGGCCATTTCCATGATTTTTGACTATAAAGTTGACTATATTTGGTGAGAATGTTTTTTTGGCCTCTTTTGGCTATAGTTGTATGGATTTTGAAATAAAATTTAAAATATTTTTAGGGGTCTGCAGGCCCCCTTGTGACCTGCACCGTACTGTGTATTTTAATTTTTGCAGGCCCAGTCTCCCACAAACAACTCTCCCCATGCAGCTATACCTACCAACCTCCATGCAGTAGCCCATGACCGTTGGTAACCCTTCCCCAACCTGCTCCTCGTCGGGCCCCGTCTTCTCTTCTCGTCCATTGCGACAACAACTCCGGCCAGGCCCCCACCGATCTTCTGCCACTCCAGGCCCTTGCCCCACCACCTCCAGATCCTGGCCCCACTGCCAGCCGACCTTCAGTGATCTTCTGATTCCTGCTGCAATATTCCCCATCGGCAGGCCACGTTGAAGCTTCTCATGCCAGTGTACCTCCCGGGCCACGTGAACTTTGCCTGCTCCTTCCCACCACATGGATTCCTTCACCATATCATCATGCCATGCGGTGACCGCCTGGCCAGTCACTACCACGTGGACCATCAACCTTACCAGACTAGTTAGCAGTCCACATCAGCAAGTCTGTACTGTATAGACATCGACATAGGTATGGAGGCGAAATTTTTTTGATGGGCATACGGGCATCAAAATTTAAGCCCATCATTTTCTGACGTCAGCGCCATGTCTACAGTATTTTGAAATTTTTTTAACCCCCTCTCATTGAGCTTTTCAGTTTTGTAGTTCAACTTTGGAAGACCATATCTTGCTCATTTTTGCTCCTTTTTTGGCACAATTGTTTTTGAAATGGGCTAGAATGTCATGCTCTTCTCAATGGTGGAAGAATTTTCTGATTTGGATGGATGAATTTTTCATAAATTGTAGATCTTCATGATTGTACCTATCTTATCCCTGATTTTGCAACTTCAGAGGCTTCGTTTGGGGTCATATGACCTCCTTTTCAGGTGTCATTTTTTTGAAAGTGCATAATTTTTCATCTACTTTCATAATATTCCATTTGATTGTAGTTATTTTGATTAGAAATTGTACTTTCAGTATATGGTCATTTTTGGCCTATTTGGTACTTGCATTTTGCTTGGATCTCAGTTTAGATCACTAGCAGTATTTGTTGAAGTCTCTTATATCTCATTTTGAGAAGTTGTAAATTGAAATCAAAAGTCCACTTTGCCTTGTTTTGCAAGTGGCCCATTGTATATGCATTAAGTATAAAGTGCCAAATCACCATTTGGGGGGAGGAGGTTTCTTGATTGAGTGAATTTTGGGGGGTGTCTTGTGTGATTGTGCCTCTCTCTATCTTGTGTTTTATCACTTTGCTGCTATGGGTTCTCCTAAATTTCCCCTTTTAACTCCTCATAATTATGTATCATGGAAGATTAAGGCATGGAGTAAACTAATGGAAAAAGGACTCATTCATTATGTAAATGGAACTATTACAAAACCACCTAATTCTAAAGCTGATCCTAATGCTCAAATTGAATGAGTTAATAAGAATTCTATTGCAATTGGAACTCTTAGAAAGCATGTATCTGATGACCTCATTTTTCACATTGATAACTGTACCATAATTAAAGAGGCTTGGGATATTTTTTTAGAAATTGTATGTCCAAGTTGATGAGATTAAGGGCTACAAGCTTGATAGTGAACTCACAACTTTGGATCCCAAGGATTTTGATACAATCCAAGATTATGTCACAAAAGCAAATGAGCTAAGAGAAAAGCTAAAGGATTGTGGAATTGAAAAAAAGGATGCTCAATTGGTTTATAACTTGTTGGACAAGCTTCCTGTAGAGTATGCAACCTTTGTATCTAGCTTGCACACCCATAGGTTAGCTCAAGGTTCCTCATACACTTCTCCCTAATTTGATTCAGTCATAGAGATGTTGATACTTGAGCAATCTAAGTTGACCATGATGGGAATTCTCAAATCTTCAAAGTCACAAGCTTTGGTGGCTAATAAAGGGAATCAAAGCAATCAAGGAAAAGGCAAGAATCAAAAGAAACCTAAGTCAAAACCACAACAAGATGGAGCACAATCTTCCTCTCCACAACAAGGTGATTCACCATTCTCACCTAAGTGGAAATCATATAAGGACAATCTTTTTTGTGGATATTGCAAGATGTCAGGACATGATGAACATCATTGTTATAAGAAGCATATTGATGAGTTGAAGAATCTTCTTGAGAAGAACAAAATCAACCTAACTTCTAGAATGTCTACATCGGCTTCTTCCAAGGATAAAGGAAAGGATCATTCTTTTGGGACAAATAAAGGAAAGGGACAAGCTCTTTGTGGTACTACAAGTCATAATTCAAGGAGATGGCTTCTAGATTTAGGGGATTCTCATCATATGGCATCTTCATAGTCTACGTTTTCTACATTTGAGCCTTGCCACATGCCGTAGATTTTGATGAGAAATCATACATACATGGATGTGATTGGGAAAGGATCTATTCTATTGGGGATAACTCCTTCAATGATGTGTTGTGTGTACCCCACTTGACAAATAATCTTCTTTACATCTATCAAATCACACATGGGGCAATTAGGAAAACTATGGAGTTCACACCTGATTCACTTATCATTAGACACTTGGAGAGTGGAGCTATCATTGCAACCGGTGTGGTTGATCATGCATCTTGGTTGTACTCTTTTTCACATTTTGGTCCTATTGATGAGGTTGATTCTTCCCATGTTGATGATTTAGATTTTGAGGAGAACACTGGGCACTTGAACTTGGGGATTCTCACATGTGACCCCATTCTTAAGCCTTGCATTTCATCTCCTTCTCTTGATATCACACCACCTATATTACACCTGATGATGTAGCTAGTGTGTCATTTTTTCTTTCTTGTGATTCAGTGCAACAGGATATTTCATGTCTTCCAGTTTCAGTTGATTGGGATGCCTACTTGACAGACATTGTAGGTTTGTTTGTGGAGTCCTACATTGCAGATTTGGGAGACATCATTGATGACATTCATCTTCTCTTTGATGAAGATGATCCTTCTTTGATTGTTGTGAGTGATCACTTTGACCCTCTTGTGCATTCTCTACATGATCAATCTTTAGAGGTTGACATGATTGTGGATACTTTTGTCCAGCAGTTGGAGGAGGTCTCTTTATCTTTTGAGGAGACATGTGAGTCTTTGGATATTGTTCTACATTCTTCTCCACTAGATCTTGGATTGCCTTTATTAACAGTGTGGCACATTTTACCACCTTTGGAGGGGGTAACTTTCAACATCGACATGGGGACACTTGAGTGGTTTTCATAGATTCCATTCATCATGGATTTTTGTCATACATCTTCCCTTCATGATTGGGGAGACTTTGTGGATACACCTTTGGTTTTGTTTCTTCCTAAGGGGAGGAATGTTGTTTGACATTCATGGAGCAGTTTCTCCATTCATCATCAAGCTTCTATCATTGGTGCAGATTTCACATTGAGGGGGGCCTACCTAGCTTCTCTTCTTCTTCTCTCATATGGGGGGGAATTTTTCCTCACATGGGGTTTTGTCCTTCACATACTTCTATGAGAGTTCTTTGTATCTAGTTTTCAGCTCTCTTTTGGGGGAGGGTTTTTTCCCATTGGGTTTTTCTCTCTTTCCCTTCTTTGTGAGAGATTTCATTGCATTGGTTTGCATGCATTTGCATTTGTACATGGGTACCTAACATGGCCTAGTAGCTTGGACCCATATTCCATTGCTTAGTTGCATTGTAGACTTAATTGCATTCCCCTAAGTTGCACTTAAGGGGGGTGTTGGTGTAAATAATTATTCATCATGGATATTATTACACCTTACTTAAGTTTACTTAGGAAAGGCATTTCATAGTAGTTTGGGTATGAGACACTTGGGTGTTTGTGCCACATTGGGATAGTGTGTGTAGGAGAATTTCCACCTTTTGTGGACTTATCTTGTTGTTACATTCCGCATTCAGTGGGTGATCCACCTCATGTGGAATATTTTATTGTTTCTCCTACCTACCCACACCTATTTCCTACCTACCCTTGTTTCTTATTGAGCCACATGTCATGTTTGTGTGCTCACTCATATTAATTATATGTAATGATTGATGATCCAGTTGATCAGTATTTTCATCTTGATAGAATACAATTTATTCCTATTAATATTTTCTCTCTCTATTGTACTTTTCATTGAGCTCTTGATCTTGGCAAAATCTCACAATGCCTTTGGAGTTGGAAATTCCATCTTTAAGAGTTTCTCTTAAGGGTATAATGGATGATGATTCTTATAGAGAACAAAGGCTTCAACAACTTGAGATGCTCGATGAACTTCACATAATTCTCTTGAGAATATTCAAGCCTATCATAAAACTCTACAATGAACCTACAATGATAAAGTCATTCAACGTTCCTTCTCAATAGGTGATTTGGTACTTTATGAGAATCAACACAATGTGAATGCCTTACCCAAGGAGAAAGGAAAATTCAGCCCTAATTGGCTTGGACCGTACATTGTTGTCCAAGTCTATGGATTAGGTACTTACAAGATATTAAATATGTAAGGTACATCTCTCAAAGAACCCATAAATGCTATGCACCTTCATAGGTACTTTGCCTAGTCTCTCTCTCCTTCTAGTTTATTCTCTCTCTCCTTGTGTCTTTTCTTTCTTCAAAATTGGATAATATGTTAGCATATCTTCATTAAAGTATGTGGTATTAAATTATATTGTATTGTTTAGTCTCTATTACTTTGTTCTTAACAAGCATGTTTCTTCACTTTAGTGTTTGTCTTGGATTCATTTATGCAAATTTTAATATATTTACATTTTATATGTGCTATCATGTTATACAATTTCTTATATGTAAAGTAGGGTTATATCATGTTGTGTTTAATTAGAGTTAATTAAATCACATTGGTCATATAATTCTTAGGCTTAACACATTTTCCTTCTACATCACCAAAGTAGCATTTAATTAAATAATTAGTTATTTAATTAAATCACATGTATCAATTTAATCATGAAGCATTGAGAAATCAATTACATGGAAATTATATTAGACATACATGTTCATTACCAACTATGCTAATTTGAATCAAAGCAATACATACATTGTTTCATGAATTAAAATAACATGTTTGAGATAAAACATAAGCATGAATAGATACATATTGGTAAATGTCATAACATGTATATCACTGTACATAAAAAAAATATCATATCATGATCATCTCCTATCCGTAGGACTAGTAGCTCGAGGATGGTGACTAGATGTCCCCTCTTGATTTGGCTGTGGTGGTCGGCCCATGGGCATATTTCATGATGTGGAGCGTAAGTGACTCCGTGAGGAGCTCCTATGATCCCTCTCCATCATGATCCTACTATATGTGGATGCCTCTACTCGAGATGTTGCTAGATCACACTGTTTGTTGTAGTATCTCTAGTAAAGATCTCTCCCTCTCTATCCAGACCTTCATCTCAAGCCAAATAGGGGTGAATAGGTCCTCATGTCACCCTACATTCCCCTATGGTCTATGCACTATCTGCAAGAAGCTATGAATGTGTGCAGTCGTGATGAGACCTATCACTACATTCTGGATTAGGGAGCACCACTCCTAGACACCAACTGTAGAGATAGAGAGAAATTTTCATCAGTAACATTCTATATCATCAAATGTAAAATATTAAGATGCATAAATTAAGAAATCACAAAATAATTTAGCTAGATCTCGCTCTCGCCAATAGGGGTTGTGGAAAGGGACCTCCTATGACTTGGAGCCACTAGGTTCTCCGTGCTCATAGTGTCTCTGCACAGTGGGCATAGAACGGTGGGGAGTGGAATCAGGACCCCTTATATTGTCCTTCTCCACCTACATTGGAATGCTCACTAGATCTAGGGCTATAGTGTCGACCCTTGAGTGATGAGGAACTACATTTGACCCATCCTCCTTGGCCTCCTCGTCCTCCACCTCACCATCCTCCTTGGTCTCCTCATACTCCTAATCCTCTCCCTCCTCGACCTCCTCATCCTACTCCTCATCCTCCTCCTTGTCCTCCTCTCCATCCTCCTCATCATCACCATCCTAATCTCCCTCTCCTGCACTATCAGCCTCCTATTGTCCTGCATCATCATTCGGATCATTTGTTTCCTCCTCACCAAGATCCTCAGATGTGTCAAACTCCTTCTCCTCACTTGTGTGTCTCCATGGTCTGGGCTTCCCTCTAGGATAGTCTGCTAGAAAGATGGATCTAGGGTATGTCCTACCCCACCATGTGATGTACCATCGGTGTGTGCCCACATCATCTCTATAATCAGTCGCAGTGTCTCGATCCGACCCATCTGAATCTTTGATGTCAATCTCATTACTAGTAGGCCTCGAAATGGCTCCTGGCCTAGGAGTCACACGAGTGTCTGATATAGATAGGAACATCTGTAGGAACACACTTCTCAAACCCAAACTATTGCCGAACCCAGTTGAAGTAGAATGGGGCCACGATATGGCTGTATCATCCCTTTAGTAGACAGTTTCATTGCATGCAAAACAAATTCCTATGTATCCCCACCCATATGTACATCCTAAGGTAGGGTCTCCATCTAATGACCTTCGTTGTCAATTTGTCAAAACTCACTCTCCAATGCAACACATCCCCGAACCGCCACTCATGGGTAAGTGGATATGTAAACACTCTAGGCTTCTCTGGAACCAAGTCAATGGGTACCCCAATAGGTCTAGTGCATGTAATATGCTCGAATATCCATATCTGTAGCAGTGTGCAGCTCATCAGGCTACATCCCTGTCTAAATACATACTCTCCTAGGTCGTGGTAGAGGTGGGCTAACATGCTCTGCCCCTAGGAGAATACCCTCTAATGTCTCTCCACAGCTCTAACTGTGTAACCGAGACCTCCATGCATGTGAGTGCCGCACCCATTAGGGTACATGTCTAATACAATGGTCGCAATCATCAACCGTCTCACTAGAAGAACCTCATCGGTGGGATGTAGGAGCCAACTAATCATAATGTGACCCCTCATCTCACCAAGCATCTCTCTCTCGATGCAGTAAACATGCTTCCTCCTATAATGGGTAGCGGTGCAGTCGACTCGGTATCTCACTCTCTCTCCCCTGATAGGAAGATAGAGTATGCATATACATCCTCAAGTGTGACTGTCATCTCCCCCACAAGTACCAGAATAATGGAGGTATCCACATCCCATCTCTCCATCAGTGCCATCAGCATCGTCGGATGGAACTTGATGGCAGGCATGGTCATCATGTACCACAACCCTATAGCGTGAAGCAACTCTCTATCCTCTGGTGAGAGCCATGGAATCTGACCCCGTAGGATCCGAAAGGTGTGATAGGCTCTATCCTCGTGAATCTAGGGAAGAATTTGCAAAATCAAAACATCAAATCATCAATAATCGCTCAATCGATCATAATCATCTAATAAAAAGCATCATCAATCTATCTTATCTGTTTGACACCTGATCCCATGTGACCTTTGGCCGCTCTAAGCTAGGACTAGAGCACCCTGAGTGGACCAAGGCACCTTGGGAGGACCACAGAGCCCCCTTGGGACCAGGGTACCCTGGGAGGACCAAGGCACCCTAGGGCCTGTGGGGCCCGAACATGGGGCACATGCATGATTTAGGTGGTGACATCATCAATCTTTAAAATCAGTGCAAACAAAATAGTCAAAGAAGAGTTAACGAAAGGTCAACTCACCTCATTGAGTGGTCTCTCAGTCAAAACAACTCGACCCAGGATCTCCATCCACGTTGGTCGCTCGGGTTGATGTCGAGGCATGATGACTAATGTGTGGGCTCCTCTATAGTGAATAGTGTTGAAATTCAAAAAGTGACAAATGAAAGTGTCACTTTCACATTTATGAGATATGCACTTTTTCATTTTTATAATTTTAAGTTATAAACCCTAATTTCGCACTTTTCACTCAATCTATCATCACTTGAGTTAGGGAGATCCAATTTTTGTGTCATCGGTGGTGTTGGAATCATGAATTCTCTCTCTTTCTCTGAATCCATTCTATAAAGTGCTTAGATATGCAATCGAGCCTTGCTGTGAACATGATTCATCAAGGTTTTCATCACAATTTGTTGTGGTAAACATGATACCCTATTTCACCTCACTAATAAGCAAGTCGAAATAAGGGGGCATATAGGTATCCGTTAATTTCATCACCTTCTTTAGTAAGAATTAGGTTATTTTATGATATAACATATGGATTTGTAGGGTACGGTTCCTAACTGTGTACTATAGATACCACTGGGGGCTTCGTTCGACAACTTATGGATATATCCTTTTTCAAATAATTTTTACTCTTTTTTGTACTTAAGCTTGCATATGCATGTAGTGTCATATGACCACTAAAGTGGAAGCTAAATGTAGCGTCATAAATTGTACACCCTTGCTAGGGTGGTACAATTCCATGCTTGGTTTAGCACCTACTTTAGTGTGTTTTGTATCTTGCATTTCTCATCTCCTTTAAGCATTTCATTAATAAATTTAATTAAATCTAAATTTATATTTCACCTCTTCACACATCATTAAGTTGGGCCCTTTACCCTAAGTGAGCCCCTTTTCATTTGATTCCTCCAATTAATAATTAAATCATTAACCCTAATTATGTCTTATTTCAACCTTTAAGGCCCAATTTTGCATATCAAAACATCTTGAAATCAGCTATAACTTTGGGATTCACTCTAATATCATCATATCTAATGGTCCCAAAAATTTGGTGAAAATTTGGTTAGACCATGTGCACTTTGCACACGGTCCCCGACATTTTTCTTGAAATTTTGGGAGCATAATTCTAGGATATTATAATGCTTAACCCCAAAATATTGGCGGGAAATTCAAATTATAGGTCAGCCTAAAGATGAAATTAAGATCTAGGGTTTCATACATAAGAGATTTCTTTCTTCATTTGAAGGCAATCTAAGGGAATCTAGAAAAGAGCCTTTGGAGTGAGCATTCTAGGTAGTGAAAGATAAGATCTCTTGAAGTCTTAAATAACATTCAACAACACTTCTCAAGCATTCTTTCATCATTTGGGGGATTTTGAAGATGTAGGAAAGCAATAGCAGATCATCGACTGAAGATTGGCTTGTACCTCTCCCTTGGGGTTTGGTATGGTTTCATGTTGTTTCCATGTCTTTATATGAGATTCTTTATATAAATTTGATTCACATTCATGCTTTAGATCACTTTGCATCATTGATTTAGGGTATTTTTATCATCAATTACAAGCAATTAGGGTTTACTCTTTAGGGTTTCTCTAGATTGTTCTCTCTCATCCAAGGATCTTGCACACACACAAGGTTCTTGAACACACTATTTTACTTTACAAATCGGCTATTTGTTGAGGTGGAAAACACCAAAATAGGGGTTTGACTAAGGAAAAACCCTACATAGCCACCCAAAACCCTACTTTTCAACTACAAGTGCAGATTCAGATCTGAGTGTTGCCGCAAGTTTCAGGATCGACAGGGTGCACATGGATTGTTCTGGAGGGCAGAATTGATCAGAAACTCCTAGAACAAGGGCGTGGCGCCCATGTCCTTCCCAAGATAGGGGTGTGGTGCCCTAGTCCTCCATGCCTTTAGCAAGGTTTGGTAGAGCAACAGGTTTCAAGTCTCAGATTCCAGTTTTACAGGTATAGCTTCATGTCTACAAAATCAAGATAGGGGCGCAACACCCTAGTCCTGAAAATTTTGGCTTAGATTTATGACATAGTTGCACCTCTGAATTTGTCTATTAGTTTGTACTTTTTAGCGGCATAACAATTATTCTCAATCCTACATTTTTCAGATTAGGGTTACTAGTGTATACTTGCATCTTTCCTATCTCTCATTTGCAACAAGGGAATAGAAACGCTAAGAGGTAATCATTGGCTCTCTCTTCCTCACATGAAGTAGCTGAAGTGTGTTAACCCCCTAGGCTCTTTCGTATTCTATGAGTGTGAATGTAAGAGTGGGATTAGGGTTTGCTTGTGTAGTCTAACTTTTCCCATACACAATACACTATCTTACTTTTAATGTTCTTTAAATTCAAGCATTAACTTATGAACATTATCAAGAATGTAGATATTTCTACATTGAGTTTGATTAGAATTCAAAAAAGAATGTACTTCAAAATAGAATTATCTTGCCATAAAATATGTCTTTTGATAAATATTAAAAGGACATATACATAACTATAAAATTATAAAGCTAGTAAAATTAAACCAACTTACCAACATTTACAGCAAAAGTTAAGTGTATTATTTTGGCTAGAATGTTTAGTGGGCAAGGTTTCCTTTCTAAGGCATGTAAAACTATTAATTTGTTTCTTTTTTAGTTAGATTTGTCATGATAAGGACTATTGTTGAATATGGAGAAATAGAGAAGGGTAGGTTTCCACTTGTAATTTTCATGTCAATAGTCTGCTAAAAAGAATGCTGCAGCCAAAACTATAAAACATTATTAAATGATTAATATTTCTTTCTTTTTGACATATCATGATATTGGGACATAGAATTTTTATTGAATAAAATGTATCTTAGATATATAATGTTGCCTTAGATTTCATCTAAATATCACGTTGGCTAAAGTTATTGTGAGTTCTTCTATCAAAGAATACCAAGCAAGCATATGCTTCATCTAGTTGGGAAGTTAAGCACCTTGATAATGTTATCGCCTTATGGATGATAGAAAATAAAATGTTCATGTTGATAATTGACTTCATTATCAATTTCATATTGATATTTAATTTCAAATGTAATTGACATTATGATTAAAAGCATTGTATTATCTCTTCAAAGATGTAAATCGTATTGAACATAAATATGACTTTTAGTTCTAATTCACTAATCTTTGGTTCATATAAATTCAATAATGGATTTTATTGTTTGCTTCTATCTATATCTTCAGAAAACCTCCACACTTACAAATATTTTGGGATTTCCTACAACTTCCAAGATATTAAAGGACATTAGGGATTAACAATGAGAACATGTATTGAAGCTTTGACGGAAGAAGGGCATGTTTAAAGACTTTTCAAATCAGTTAAATAAGATGAGCATAATGAGATCAAAATGCATAAGGGTGGGGGAGGAGGGGGCCATGACTCAAACATAATTGGACATGATACAATTAGGTACCTGATAAATTTGGCATATGTTCAAAAGGGTTTTCAGGTACTTGAAGCCAACTTTGGATTATTTCTTGAATTATCATAGTACTAATGGTATATGTAAAGATGTTAGGTGCTAGGAATGTTTTTTATTCATATCGAGCTAGAAGTCTCTATGCAATATGTGTTTATTCAATTTGGAAGAGAGGTAAGTTGGCTGAGCAAGAGGCTTTACGGAGTTTATCAATCAGCTTCTAAATTAAAATATATGAGTACAGCAAAAGACTACAACATACTCTTGAAAGGAATTGATGTAATAGAAGAGACTGAATTCAATAAAATTTATTTTAATAATAAAATAGTATTCAGATGTTATCGAGAGACCACTGTTTGTTTCATAGAAATTCTATTATCATGTTAAAACATAGTAATGTCTAATATCATTTTGTAGACTCTAGATTCTTTGACAAAACTTGTAAGTCCATGTAGAAAAAGAAAGCAGGCCATTGTGACTTGGTTAGGGCGACTTGCGTATCAAAAGATATGAGTCTTGAACAAGGACAGTTCTGAGTCAAAGTCGTAAGTCTCGCTAGACATGGCGTGATTGAATGAGTAAAAGTCGTAAGTCTCGCTAGACATGGCGTGATTGAATGAGTAAAAGTCGTGAGTCTCGCTAGACATGGCGTGATTGAATGAGGAGAATGGACTCGGTAAATTTTGAGCAAAATTGGCGTGTTTGCCGTTCTGTGCGGGGCTGGCCGTGTGTATCAGCACGGAGGTAACAAAGTTTGCCATAAGTGAAAACGGGTGTCTTTCTTGAAACAGTGGGTAGGGAACAGGAGACGATGGCAAGGGAGAAAAATTGTTCGCATTTCAACATTAACAAACACCTTAGTACCTATGGCAATTTTTTCCAAGTGATAAGTAGTAATATATAAACTAACATATTAATGTTTTTTCCTTCAATTCGATGCAATATTTAATGACTTTGTGTTAATTGTGATTGCGTTTTAATTTTTCTTTAAATATATTTTTATATATTAGTCATTTATTATATTTATATTTATATATATCTTTATACATTTATTCTTTGTATATATTTTTATGAATTGTTTAATTTTTAGCATTTCGGTAAATTTATTTGTGTAATTAAATTCATATAGGATTAACAAAGTAAAATCATAATAGTCACTTTACTTTTCTAACAGTGAATAATTACATCTACATATAGATCATTTGAGTGCTAGTGAATATTGCCTTCGATCTTTCTCATCACTACTAATTTAGTTTGTTAAAAAGCTTGACCTAGGAGAACACAATCACCTATTGAATCAATAATGTCCTTCAATGTGTTTGTAAGCACCACCTTGGCACATTCAACTAACAAAAAGGCAAAGGACAAGTTGTTTTATCAAAGGACACCTTGGTATAATTTAAATTTCCATGTTATATCAAATGAATATGGCTAAAGTTAGAGCTTGTGAGGCTTGGGATTGAACCATTAAATTTTGAGACTATTTTGACTATATCATTTACAAGACTCTTAGTAGAAACTTTTGTAACATTTTGAAATTTATTTTACATGTCATCAAAATCATTTCTTTTGTTGAAGTAATTTCAAGGCAATTATCTAATTATTTATTAATTAGGTCCTTTAATTTCTTTTTCACTTAAGTTAAACTTAGGTGCTTTTTGTTATCTATAATTTTTTTTTTCTAGCTTTAGTTCTAGATGTAGTTGAGCTTAGTTTAGCTCCTACTTTGCATTTCTTTAGTTCTCCTAATTTTAGCATTAGGGTTTGAATCTAGGGTTTCATTAATCCTTTATAAGGATTCACCCATTCATTGTATTTGTACCTTGAATATTGTATCTCCAATTCTTTTATGCAATAATTAAAAAATCTCTAGTTTTTATAGACTATACAATTGCTTGATCTCTTTTGTGTGACAATTGTTTTGCTTGCAGATGATTGTTGGCTCTTGTGGTTGATCATCAACTTCTACATGGTATCAGAGCTTTAGATTTATCAAGTTCCTATTTGCATGCTTAAGGGATCCAACCTGGGGTAATTTCTTTGCTCACATTGGGTTGAAATGGAGGTTATCATTGGGTTTGTAGCATCGAAAAAACCTAAGATTAATTATCGTTTAATTAAAATTAGAGAAGTTGAAAAATTGAGTCAAATTGGCTAAGGGCACAAAAATCAAGGCAAAATCCAAGGGTAGTTGAAAAATCTCGACACTTTGGCATAATATGGAGGTCACGATTGTGCTTGGAAGGCTTGATAACACTAGAAACAAGTGCTAAATAATCAAAATTAGAGATCAGGGAATTCTTTGCAAAAAGTTTTTCAGAAAATTTCCATTTTAGGAAAATTTCCTGTTTTGGAAAGTTTCCATTTTTAGCAATTTCTCCTTCCAAAAAGTTTCAATTTTTGGAAAGTTTCTAATGTTGGAATATTATTTTTTTATTGTCAAAAATTTTTCAAATTTTGGAACTTTTCAAGCCTTCCAAGTCTTAATTAACATGTAGTTGTTTTTTTCCTTCTAACTTTGCGATATAGAGTCAAAATTGGGCAAATGCGATATCATTGAAAAGCTGGTTCCTCATCGATCAGAATAGTCAAGTTGTTTTATCTAATTCTACACCAATTTTCTATACCAAGTTTATAAAGTAATCCTTAAGTTGCGCGTTTCTGGGGCCACATCTTGCATATTCAAACTCCATTTTTTAACTTCCATACATCGTTGTAAAGCTCTCAAAATTCCCTATTCAGATCTCAAGTCCTTTTCTAGATATTTTTCATCAAGTACTTAGATACCTGAATCTTGTTCTTTTTTAGATTTTTTCTTGTAAAATGTGAAAATTAGTTTTCTATTTTTTTTGTGATTCAAGTGGATTTTTTTGGGATTGAAAGGATATAAATTGCTATATCAGTCCATTTTTGTAATATTTTATAATTTTTGCTAGATCCAAATCATATTGCTTCCCTTACTTCATTCAACTACCATGGCTGGAAAAAAAAAGAATAGAGATTCACTTGAAACACTAGGGGTTATACAAAGTAACTACGGGTACAAAAGTTCAGCCTATAGGTGCTACTAAGAAGAGAAAATGGTTTAATAGGAGTGGTGATACCTTTGGAACATTATGCATGTCTATCTCTCTAGATCTTCTCTTTCATGTTAAGTCTTATACCACACCCAATGAGAACTGGACTATGTTGGAGTTCCTATTTGTAAAGAAAAACACATTAAGGGGTTTTTCAATTGGAGAATGAGCTTATTGGCTTGAATCCTAAGGATTTTGAGAGCATCTAGGACTTCTTCACCAAACTCAAGTCTCTTAGATTACAGTTGAAGTAGTGCAAATTTGAGAAGGATGACTCTCTGTTGATTTTCTCTATCCTTGCCAAGTTTGGTCCTTATTATTCATTTTTCATTTCTATATTTTATGCCACTCTAAGAGTTGCTCTTAGTACTCGTTACACCATGCCTTCACTTGATGAGTTTTCTTCTCAACTTACATGAGAGCAAATGAAGTTGGTTTAGATGAGAAGATTGAAGTATTCCAAATTGCAAGAACTTGTTGCTTTTGGCTTGCTTCTCTTTGGTGACATGACGAGAATGATATATTAGTATTATTTGCTATATATCTCTTTTAACATTTTTTGTTAGAAATAATATTTTTTTAGATATATAATTGGTATGACTATATTACAACTCTATACACACACACATGAAAATTACATTATTAGTTATTTGAAGCAATGTAACTACACCATCTTCCATATTCTTCATTTACCCTTAGGATCTTATATTAGATTAGACTGAAATTACTAGATAAATCAAAATGCAATATCCTCTAATTAATAAGGTTGATTACATAATAGCCTAAATTAGCAATTACTAACCACCTCATGTTTCACTTATTCTAATTTTACCCTATAAGGTAAGAGTTCTATGGGGATCTAATTCCAAAATATTATCAACGCTTTACTATTTATACATTAGAGTAATGTAAGGTTTAACTTTTAACTAATGTATGATAAGGGTTCTTAATACTACTAGTGACACATTTCCAATTGTATACCATAACCAACATTCTTCTCTTAGCGATACTCATTTAGAATATATTTTACCATTGACATAGCGTTTGTACCTCCTTTTGATACAAGTTCTAGTTATATTATTTTTAAATATTGATTCTTAGTTGATCTTACAATCCCAATGGCTTGCTATACGGAGTATGCTTTAATAATTCTTCGACATTAACTAATGAGAATCTTATTCTTCCACACATTCACGGAATGGCTTAAATCACACACACTAAACCTACACTTTTTGACTTAAAAGTGTTAAACACTTAAAGTTGACTGACAGTTTCCAGACTTAATATATTGCTTAAGGTGTGTGGTCACACTAAGAATACTCTTCTAGACTTAAAAGTGTTACACACTCAAAATTGATTAACATTCTCTAGACTTAACATATTGCTTAATGTGTGAGATTTAAGACTGCGCCACATTCACCTATTCAGTTCACGGAAGCCTAACGCACCTACACTGCACCATACAGCCCTTGACTGATTCAATCTAGATTTGTCGTTTATCCCTGTTGAATGAGGCCATGCTTGCTCTGCAATCTACCCATTATCGCGGTAGTGCAAGGACCAACTTGAACATTGACCATCTTTGGCAAGGCAGTCTACATATAATATCCTCGACTTCTACTTTCAACATGATTACCATTTATCTATTTTCTTTCCTTTCCTCTGCAATGGCTGTGGCTATTAAGTTAACCACCATTACAGTGTTTTTAATCATCTTCTTCACCAATCCATTTGTATGTCTTTGCAGATGTTCAGGGCAGGAATCCGAAGATCTTCTTTCCTTAAACTTCACCTTCCTTCCGGACTCTTTATTCGATCTTACAACTATCACTTTTGGAAAAAATGGAAGTACATCGACATATGTAACTACTCCGTGGACAAATGATACAGACTGCGGCATGTGGCATGGCATATCATGCGATCAGAACAAGAGCCATGTAGTGGGGATACATTTAGATTCATACGACAGCTTTGGAATAAGAGGAGGAGTCATATCTGATAGCCTATGCAAACTTCGGTTTCTTACAGAGATATCCATGCGGACCATCGGCACAACCGGTACTCCTCCTTCCTGCTTGGAAGATCTTCATAATCTTCAGTCTCTGAATATAGATTACAATGGATTGAGTGGGGTAATACCCCTTAGTATTTGTATGCTCACAAATCTGACTCTACTTAGTCTTAGAGGGAATCAACTGACTGGAACCTTGCCGTTTTGTCTGAACAATCTTTCTTCTTTGAGATATCTCCCCCTTGCAAACAATCGATTAGGTGGCCAAATCCCATTTACGTGGGGCGATCTCCCTTTTCTTGAGGTCTTGGATGTTTCCTTCAACCAATTGAGTGGGACCCTTCCCTCGTCATTTGCAGGGCTGACCTCCCTTAATGAACTCTATGTCCATGGTAATAGACTCAATGAGAGTAACCCTTCTTGGGCGTTACCATCCACTATAGAAACCCTCTACCTCTCACTAAACACTAGTACATTTGGGCCTAATTTCTGACGGCTAATTGTCAGATTTGCGACGACCACACGTTGGTCTTCTGACAAACTTTACCGTCGAAAACTTATAGTCGGAATTTCCGACGATGCCATTTCCGTCGGATTTCCGACGGAATTTTTCACGACCGTCTGACATGGCAGTGATGTCGAATATACAGCATCCTCGTCGGACATTCCATTAGTTGTCGTCGGAATTCCGATAGTGAGAGATGATGTGGGTCAAACGGCTTTGCCGTCAGTGAATGAAAGCATTGAACGAGTTCTATTTTTAAAAATTGCACTAAACATTTTAATTTATTTGATTCAGTGTTATTTGCAAAAAATGATTATCAATGATGTTTCCTTTCTCCAAGAATTGTCTAGGATCTTTCTGTCAGATAATATGTAACATCGAATGACTAAATTTTTTCTTTACAAATGCTTATTTAATTTAATTATTATCTGAGCGTGAATTAAAATTTATATCTGTACGGAAGAAGAACATACAAGCTTTAGAGTCATGTGCAAGAAAATTTCCTAAAAGAAAGCAAGCAGGCATTATCTTGAATGACATAGAAACAAGCTCATCAGCTGCCTAGAAGAGAGCAATTGGAGAAAAGAAGAGGAAAGTGTTAAAGGGTGATAAATAGATAGAGAGTATGCAATACAAACAAACAATATATGGAGTGTCTGATGTGACATCTCTAATTTATATCTGGAGGAACTAACTGGTTTTGGAGTTCCTACGAAACCTATTGGGCCACGCTTTGGAGGAAATCAATGTGTTCATGCAAGGAGCACCTTTTTTCTATTATGAGAATGATGGTTTTGCACCGAAGTATATTTGGAAGTCAATATCCAAAAATTTCTATAGTGTGGAACAAGAGTTGGCAGACTCGAAGTATACTTGTTAGCTTTCAGAAGACCAAGAGGTTATGTACACAATCTCCCAATAGAAGAGCGATTTCAAGAATTACTTCTCCCCCCCATGACTATTCAGGAATCACTTCCTCAAACAAAGGACTATTGGCCTCCATGGGATCGAAGAAAAAAATTGAAGCATAGACTCTAGACGATGTGGTAGTGTCCTTCATGAAGAACTCTACACTATAATTGAAAATTCACGAGGGAAACTGCAAGATAGTGAAGAGAAATACAATCTTGACAAGTGGGAAGAATGGATCTTGGTTTGGGTGGGGCCAAGTCAGGTGGCTCCTCTAGAGGTTGACTAGATAGAAATCATATTAGGATTTGAAAAAGATCACACTCGTGGAACTTCATGTGCGAGTGATCGATTGCGGTGTTTGGGTAATGCATTCCAAATAGATACAGTTGCATGCCATCAGGATAAAATTCTTTAATCAAGACATTACCCATTTGTAATGCAATTGTACCTATTTGGAATGCGTTACCCAAACACCACAATCGATCACTCGCACATGAAGTTCCATGAGTGTGATCTTTTTCAAATCCTAATATGATTTCTGTCTCGTCAACCTCTAGAGGAGCCACCTGACTTGGCCCCACCCAAACCAAGATCCATTCTTCCCACTTTTCAAGATTGTATTTCTCTTCACTATCTTGCAGTTTCTCTCATGAATTTTCAATTATAGTGCAAAGTTCTTCACGAAGGCCACCACCACATTGTCTAGAGTCTATGCTTCAATTTTTTTCTTTGATCCCATGGAGGCCAATAGTCCTTTGTCTGAGGAAGTGCTTCCTGAATAGTCGTGGGGGGAGAGTTAATGCTTGAAATTGCCCTTCTATTGGGAGATTGTGTACATAACCTATTGGTCTTCTGAAAGCTAAAAATTACTTCGAGTCTGCCAACTCTGGTTCCACACTATAGAAATTTTTGGATATTGACTTCCAAATATCCCTAAGTGCAAAAGTATCATTCTCATAATATAAAAAAGGTGCTCCTTGCATGAACACATTGATTTCCTCCAAGCGTGGCCCAATAGGTTTCGCAGGAACTCCAAAACCAGTTAGTCCCTCCGGACATAAATTAGAGATGTCACATCAGACACTCCAGACATTGTTTGTTTGTATTGCATACTCTCTATCTATTTATCACCCTTAAACACTTTCCTCTGCCATTCTCCGATTGTTCTCTTCTAGGCAGCTGATGAGCTTGTTTCCATGTCATTCAAGATAATGTCTGCTTGCTTTCTTTTAGGAAATTTGCTTGCACATGACTCTTCAACTTGTATGTTATGCTTCCGTATAGATATAAATTTTAATTCACGCTCAGATAATAATTAAATAAAATAACCATTTGTAATGAAAAGATTTAGTCATTCGATGTTACATATTATTTGATGGAAAGATCCTAGACAATTCTTGGAGAAAGGAAACATCATTGATAATCATTTTTTGCAAATAACACTGAATCAAATAAATTAAAAATGTTTCATGTAATTTTTAAAAGTAGAACTCGTTCAATGCTTTCATGCACCGATGGCAAAGTCGTCTGACCCACACCATTATGCATAATAGAGCAAATCAATATAATAGGCTATTATAAAGAATATATACAAAAATATGAAAGAACATTAAATTACCATTACAAACCCATAAACCATTAAATAGTGAAAATAGATATAAATTTGTAAATGTCTCCCTATAAACACCACAACCATAACCAAAACAAAAAAAATTCTTACCTGCAAAAACTTAGCTGGTGAGTTGCAAGTCTACAACATCTCTCAGATGATCAAACCGTTTCTTAATTTTGTTCTTCTGGTTAGTCAATGGATTTAGTTGCATGTTCAAGTTTTCTATTTGAAGCCTTTTGTTTCCCTATATTTAAGACATAATAAAATTCTTGTGAGTAGGAAATTGATTCTGGAGTTACGTGTGAAGAATTTGGCAAAGTAAATGATGACAATCAAACTCAAATTTTATATGTCTTGATTAAAGAATTTTATCCTGATGGCATTAAATTAAAGTTCTTTCTCTATTTTTTGGTGATATCTAGAGTAGAGGTTGCTTTGCATCGACCTGGGATACATTTAACTTGTGTTGTATCCGTGGAAATATGTATCCTAGGACGATGCAATGCAACCTCTACTCCACCAATACCAAATAGAAGAGAAAGTACTTTAATTTAAAGCCATCATGATAAAATGCTTTCAAGACATATATTAGGTATAAAAGGAAGCCTACCCTATCATTTGAAGGGATCTACCTACAATTCAAGTGATCTCTTAGTTATAAAATCAATTCAATTCCAAGTGAACAGGCAATCAAGCATTGAAGGAGAATTCAAGTTGGTGCAGGTGCATTTGGAAGACAAAAGGACTCAATGAAGCCATTAAAGACTTTTGAAGGTCTTAGGAGTGAAGAGCCAATCAATTATGATGTCTTAAGGGGGCAGCCTTAAACAACACACACTAAGATTTGATTGCTTAGGTGTGTTGTGGGCCCATTCCTTCCCTTGACGTCCCTTCCCGTCTGTTTACGTTAAAAAGACAATCACCATTAGCATTTGAATTCAAACAGTGTTCTCGCTTTTGACTGCATAGAACAAAGCAAATGGCATAAGAAACTCTCATCTACCTCACAGCTGTCATAGAATACCTCCCCGAGGAGATAGTCTCATGTCCTTTCCTACTTTATGCATCAA
This sequence comes from Cryptomeria japonica, assembly GCF_030272615.1. NCBI lineage: Eukaryota > Viridiplantae > Streptophyta > Pinopsida > Cupressales > Cupressaceae > Cryptomeria > Cryptomeria japonica. Next base: position 298,372,897 of record NC_081409.1, read on the forward strand.
AGGAATGTGATCTAATGGAATGCTATGATTGCAGGATATGCACAAGATGTGTTTGAAATGGATTTAGAAACTTCCAACCAAATGTGATTAGTGAGTATAGATGTTGTATTGCAACTGCCTAGGTACACATGCATGCAAAATATGTAAGCTTAGATAAGGCACATGAACTATTTGACATAATGCCTCAAAGATCACCCAATATCCAATGACGGTTGGGAGAAAGAAAACTTCAATTTTTTGATAATCTTAAATATTTCTTTATTCATCACTATAAATCTATTATGAATTTAGTCTCAATATTGCAGAAATTTATTCTATTATGAATGCAATATTTAGGGATGTAATCTTTATATATTTTTTTTAATTAGAAAAAGGTCCTAATAGAATCCCCAACTAATTAATCTAGAGAAAGATACCACTAAAGAAAGAAATTCCATCCTCACCACTATGGTCTTGAAGGCTTTTAAGATACTTGGATTCCTATTTTGGCCCACTTTTCCTTGACCCTATGTTAAGATAGTAAACTAGTTTGAGAGAATCTATTGGGTGGGAAATTGTGTATGGTTGAAATTATTTTCATGCATGGAAAGTGATTTAAAGTTTGGGCCAATAGAGGATAAGTATTTCTTGAACCTTCAAGGACATGTGTAAAGCACTGCATGGATGTTTCTCCATTATTGAACTCTTTGAATATGTAAGTAAATTATTTTTGGTTGATGACACAGTAAGTGTGGTATTTGTCTTTTCGATATGTTGTGGATAATAGTAATCAAATATGGAATTTTTTTGATGCTATATACACTATGTTTTGGATTGAATTTAGGTAAGCAAAGAGGTAATGTAAGAATAAAAGAGGTACGCAAAGGAAGAAGAGTGAAATAGGTGGTTTGGGATGGAGGTTACAAGTATATATGATAATTCGTATAGATAATTTGTTGTCTATAAAGAGGCAAATAAGCTATCACAACTTCAACATGAACGAATGCCTCATCTACAGAAGCAAAAGGTACCTCTAATGGTTTCAAAATTTGTCAAAATAGTTATGATATACCAAATAATCATGTGGAATATCCTTTAGGTAACTAATATTATCTTCAAACTATTTATTTTGATTTTCATCATATCCTTTCCATGTGCATTTCCCTTGGTTTTAGTCCCATTTTTTCTTTATTTTATTCAAAACAAAATTTATAGATGCCTCTACTTGTCTCACCAGTCATTAATTGTTTGGGATTTTCATTCCATTAACCAAGGTTGGCATCTATTCTAAGACTTTGTGTCATGGGCAAGCTAAATGATTTGCCTCTAGTTTCTCTCCAATCTAGTCACCTAGTAGCATGTGAAATCTATCTTTTCCTAATTATTATTCTCTCCATCTTGTTAATGACCATTTCATTAATGAATCCTTCATCATAATTTTGGATAAGTGAGACAATGTTAGCTCAAGGAATCTTTTCAATCCTCTTTCAAGATTCTTTCCCAAGTAATAATCTTGCATATTGGAAAATAAATTATGCTTCTATTTTTCCAAGCTACTCTTCCCTATAATGTTTAGATTTATTCTAAAGTGCTCATTGTGACTCATGTTTACTACTCTTCCTATTAGTCTCATTCCAATATCTCCTACAAAAATATGGAATGATTACATTTATATTTTATTTGTGTCTCCTAAATATCCACAAAATTTGGAACAATAATACAATTTTTTAATAATATTTAATTGTAAAAGAAAGGATTAAAATGGAACTAAACACTCTAAATAAATTAATCAGGGTTAAAGGGATAAACTAGGATCAATTCATGAAGGCAAGATCTATTATCTCAAAATTAATAGATTCATGCAAGAAAAGAAATATTAAATCTAGATATAAAATTCTTGAAAAATTTAGCTAGCTAAAAGCGAAAGAATGCTGTCAAGCTCTCATTTTTGCACAGACTGGCAAAGGTTGTAGAGGAGAGATCACTATTGAACTTACCCCTGTCTCATATAACCCTCTGTTGGCTAGGCCCCACAATAATTAGAAGATCCTAATTACTACTATCCTAAACCTTGCATTGACCATCACAATTTCACAGTGAATTGAGTTAATTAGTCCATTAGCGAGATTGGGAAAGAGTTTGGTATTGAGTTAGGTGTTGGTGGAAGGTTTAAGGAGGTACACTATCATCATAATTAATGTTAGAGAGTTTTGTGTGAAGAAGAATGGCCACGAAAGGAGTGACTGTCCTAGGTGCTTGAGACTGTCAAAAAAAGTGAGTGTTGCAGCAGTGAATCTTCCTTTGACCTTTGCGTGTTTGGGAGGGTAAAGACCCATGGTGGTATATGTTGAGTGGTTGGGAGGGTAAAGACCCACATATCAACTATCTACTTTGACATCCTAGCATGGTGTCCACCTACTCTAAAACCTTGTGGGCACTCTCTGTCTAATACTAACATATACATAACATGTGCCTCTCATATAACCTTATGTTGGCTAGGCCCCACCATAATTAGAAGATCCTAATTACTAAAAACACTAGATTCTCCCCTAAAAGGTTGTTGAGTCATAGAACGCCTAGCTTGATAGCACTATAGTCTCTCATACCTAAAATATCCTTGTGTCTATGATGGTCAAATGTGACTACCCTATGGCCCCTACTATGCTATAGTAGACCTATGTCCCTAATATTGATACTAATGGGTTTTTCTTTGTAAATCATATAGTAAGTCTAAATTATCTTTTGAAGGATGGGGAGGCCTATGGACACTTTAGTCCCTTAATCAAGGTTACAAACTTCTCTCATGCCTCTTGTGTCCTCCCATGTACCTCCTTTTCCATAAGAGACTTTGCCATAGCAACCCTAAAGTCATTTGGATTGGCCATGTGTACGGAAACTAAAATTTTGGGCTTTCCACCCCTAATGAAATAATTGACAAGTAACTTGTCTTGAATGTAATCTACAAACTACAAGAACTCCAAAAACTAACTCTCATGTTGAGCCACTATGAAACCTTATTATGTAAATTGTGAAACTCATCTATGCATCTCTGTCAAAAATATTTTAAAATAGAACACACTTTGAAGCACTCCAAAATGGTATTTGGAGAGGGTTTCCAATGTGAGTTGGTGCATTTTATCCTCCCAGTACCACAAGGTGGAAGCAAGTCCTCTCAAAAATTGCATTGAAAATTATGCCTTTAGGTTGCTCACATATAGATGCAACCCAATGCATAAGTCCAAGCTAATTAGTAAACAAGACTTATCCTCAACCCCATTTGTGGATCTTAAAAATGTAGAGGACTGGAGATGAAGCAACTCTCGAATATGATCCTTTGGCTCATGATATGTGCTTGCTATAGTCTATACCTCTTGTATTTATGCATGATGAGGCTAGGTAATGTGTATTGATCAATATTCTATCTCCTCTATATGTATTTCCCAGATTCAAGGCGAACTCCTAATAAGCTCCCAAGAAGCAAGTATATGCTCCTCTACTACAAGTGGACCCTCATGGCTTGTAAGATTTGAGGTCCATACTCAGGCTACTCATCTTGGTGAAAACTCTCAAAGTGATATGACCCTTCCTTCCATTTCCTAGACCCTATTTTCCAACCCACACCTCATAACCTTTGCATCACTTCCTATCATTATTACCTTCTATCTACCTTTCATATCCCCTATCTTAACCTCCTCCACTTTCGTACATCATATCCTACCCCTTAACCTCATACACACTTACTTTTACTTCACCTACATAACCCCATTCCATCCTTCACATCCTTTTATCTCCCTCCATTCACTTTCCTACCTTCCAAACCCCTAACATATCCTAACTTACTCTTTTACCATTACATCCTTCATCACTTACCTCCCTATCTTATCCTAACCCACACCTCATAACCTTATACCTCTCAGCTTCCATTTTATACCACCTTCCTAATGGTACACTTATGCTCCCCTCCAAAACACGAAGAAAAAATAGCACTCGATCACTACACATTGCTCTCACAGTTCTACAGTAGGGATTTTCTGTCACTACCATATATACCAGCATCCATAATTAGGATATATTTTACATAATGGCACTCAATCACGCAGATTTAGGTCATCCATCCACTTAATTAGGATATATTTTAAATATGGAAAGTAGTGTTAATATGTTTTAGGCTAACTATATTGTTCATTATTTAAAATGCAGTGTTTAAATAATACATGATTGTAGGATTGTTCAACGGTTTAGGTCTTGTAAGAAATTCTTCTTTTAAATCGATCATATCATTTTACAGAAACCTCTCACCATCTCTGCTATTGCCGATTAATCTGATAAATATATAATAAAATTTGAATCTAAATATTTGAATATGTATAACAATGAATTTGTTGATTATACCCTACCTTTTTCCTGCAGCAATTAAACCATTCCTACATCCTGCAGTGATTAAACCCATAGGGAACTATGTCCACCTCCCTCCTTTGTGTTCATCGGGGGACGGCCCCTACCTGCATGTTCCCTATTGTGATCCCCATTGTGATCCCCTAATATGCCCCAAGACAACACGAACTAAGATACCTTGGGAGGGCCTTTAGGTAGGCACTCGTTCGCTCGACCGGGAAGGGACGATTATGGGAATAGTTGTGGTTGAAGCTAGCGAAGATGGATAGAGATTCGATAGTGTGGTATATATGTTTGCAAAATGTGGAAGCATCCACAAAGTGGGTGAGCTGTTTGACAGAATGCCTCAAAGAGATGTCATTTCGTGAACACAATGATGGGAATGGTGAATACTCAATGCTAAAGGAAAAGAACCATAAAATTCATTTACCTACTTGATATTGGAGCACAAGTCTTAGGATAAAAACCTATCAAGAGCCTAGAATTGAGGGTTAATCATTTTGCCAAATCACTTGGAGTTGTGATCCAAGCTTCCTCTATTTTGAACTATTTTGATATTAGGGCCTTGCTCTTAGCCTCGTCAAAATACTTGATCCCAAATAGACTCATTCACCTCTAAACCAAAAACCCAATAACACTTCCAACATCGTTAAATATTTAATAAACTTTTCAAAAGATCTTTTTGTTATTTATGGGAATTTTTTAACAATTACATAATTCTCATATAGACTGGAATAGAACAATAAACATATGTAAAAGATTTGTCCACAACAACATCTACTACTGAAAGTTTGCACCATTACATGCACCTGCAAATTCATATTTTAACATAAACATGATACAAGACAATAATAATTTGAAATAAATGTCCACCACACATCCGATCTCCTTCAAGATAAGCATTAAAATATGAAGTACACAACCTATCTTCCCTACAATGAGGAAAATAAAAAATTATCTAACACCAGAAGACGCAATCAACTTCACTCCAATGGCTTCCTGAAAACCAAAGCAGGATCTGTCTAGCCATAGTTGGAAATTTTTCATACCATTTAAAATAATGTCTCCCTTTACTAGCGATTGATTGATCAATGTCGGCCAGTGTCCGCCTCCACTTCCACCGAATCATACTCCATCACCACTTCCAGCCTGACATGGCAATGACGTCGGATATACAGCATAGAGGAAGCTCTTATTGCGGGTGAACTTCTTCCTCCGCCCGTAACTCTTATTGCTATTGATGGAGGCCCGGGCGTCGCCATTTACACAGCCCATTTTGGGCTCCCTTGCGGTCATCCTCGCTGGTTATGTGCCAGCCCTTGGCACTTTGTGCCCGTTGCACTTCGTGCCCCCGTTCCCTGCTGTGGCCGTGTTTGTCACACCAATGATCTTCCCCGCCACGATTAAACCCACAGGTTCGCTATAAAGGAGGGACGAATGAGAGGCGGGATTTTGTAAAGAGGCAGGGTTTATGAAATGACTTGGTCTTTTCTTTTTTTTTTAAAGTAATGCACGCAGTCGTCGGAATTTCGATAAACGCGGGCACTTTTTCTAAAAAAACCCAAATGTCATTGCCAATTCCTTCTCTGTCAAAACTAAATGTTGCATTATCGTCGGAATTCCGACGAAATCGGACATTTTTTCAACAAAAAAACAAGTTTGATCACAATATACCTTCTCCGTCGGAAACCTCCATCAGAATTTTAGGCTAAATGTATTAGTGAAACCATGAGATCACAATTTCAGAGGTTTTCTTCCATAACCTTACCAATTTAAGGAATTTCTCTCTATCCAATTGCACACTAAATATTAGTACATCCTGGATGCCCAATTTCCAACTCTCTAAGTTAGAACTTGTGTCATGTCAGATGGACGCCAAAATTCCACCATGGATTTCAACTCAGTTCTCTTTAGATTCCTTGATATTAGCTAACAACGGTCTTTCTGGAGAAATTCCCTCTTGGCTATGGGATATCGCTGCCTCCTTGTCAGAACTAAATCTCTCACGGAATCATCTGAAGGGCCCCCTTTTTCCATGTGGTCAGATCTCTAAGGTGTGAGTCTTGGATGTATCTAGTAATGCATTAAGCGGAAGCATACCTTCCATGTGGCCAAGAAGTGAATACGAACCTCCCCAGGGTTTTCTATTAATGCTCAATGACAATTTGTTTACCGGGAACATTCCTCCAAGCCTGTGCAATTCATCTGTACAGGTGCGAAAGTTAAATCTTGAAAACAACAAGTTGGACGGAACGATTCCTTGGTGTTTGATCGAGGATGGACAAAGGGTTTATGAGTTAAATTTAGGAGGTAATAGCTTTAAGGGAAGGATGCCCAAAGGGCTAGTCATCTCGTCTGCTATCAGCACCTTGGTGATAAAAAGAAATCAGCTCAGCGGAACCTTCCTTCCCTCATTTACCAATGAGACAGCTTTACAAGTAGTTGATATTGGGCACCACAAATTCACAGGACATCTTCCAAAGTCAATTGGGAAAATTTCATCTCTTAAAGTGCTGGTGATGAAGGACAACCAGTTCAGCGATAACATTCCTCCAGAAATTGGCAACCTGAAGCAGCTCCAGATCCTAGACCTTTCGTCCAACAACTTATCGGGCTCTATTCCACACAATATTGTACTTTTACGAGCAATGTCTGTAGCAAGAGAGGATGGCTATGTGTTGCAGAGTGAAGTGGTGTATAAGAATGGAGATTCATTTATAGTTATTACTATTGATCAAACGAAGAACTTTTACCTTGGTGGACTGGATATGACTTCCAAAGGTACAGAACTTGACTATCCATACATTCTTTCCACACTCACTGCAATAGATCTCTCCAACAATCAATTGAGTGGAGTTGTTCCTCTTGATTTTGGAAAGTTGAAGGGGTTGAGGTTTCTGAATCTATCCATGAACAGTCTGAGTGGAATTATTCCACATAGTTTGGGGAATATGAGCCAACTTGAATCGTTGGATCTTTCTTCAAACAAACTTTCAGGAAATATTCCTTCAGAGCTTCAATCTCTGAGCTATTTGGCATATTTAAATTTGTCTAGCAATAATCTTTCTGGAAACATACCACAAGGAGGGCAGATGATTACATTTGAAAATACATCATATTCTGGAAACCCAAATTTGCAGGGATGCCCACTTCCAAGGAATTGCAATTGGCCAAAATTCGCACCTCCTTATCCTGTAAGTAATAGTGAAGATAAAGATGAAGAGGAGAGAGAGCAGATACCCTGGTATAACATTGGATTAGGATGGTCATATGGAGCAGGCTTTCTGAGTATGGTAGTGTTATTGATTTCAGCGAAACAGAGTTGGAGAATGAAATACTTCATGGGGGTCGATAATATTTTGAAATTTCTGCTTCCTTTCGTGCGTAATAGAAGTTTATGATTGCTTTTAACTCTCCACCAAAATGTGAAGAAACTGTGCCTTAATCAAACATTTGATTTTTGAAGTCTTTTCCTTTTCTAAAAGTTTGAACACATTTTGTATAGTTGTCTTTTCCTTTTTTAAAAGTTTGGACATATTTTGTATGGTTCTGGCCTTCCATTCGATAAGGAGATTTATTTGTATTAAATATTTTTAGTACATAAATATTAATTAAATGAGGATTTGTCTATTATAGTGTTATTTCTTTATTAATGATGAATAGTTTGTTGTCAAATAGTCAATAAATTTGTGTGATGTATCTTTGGTGTAATTAATCTAACTGAATTTATTGATATAAGAAATATTGTGTTTTTAGTTTACAAATCAGTGTTGTACATCAATAAATATATATATTTGTGTATGTATAGAATTATGTTTTCAAACTATCAATCTTACACAGAAAATCCTAAATCCTAAATACAAAGCATTTAATTGAGTGATATAAATTTACTCTAAATTTGAGACCATCAATAGAAAACCCTAAACCATATTAGTATTAAAATCTATATATTAATATGATTTGATATATGAATATATATCAATTAATATAATAAAATTGATTTATACATACAAAATACCACATAATATTATCTACAACTATGTATGAACTTTAGCTTGACATGACTTTCTAAAATATTTACTTCAGGTGTAAAAATGTTTTTGCCCAATTCCAATTGACTTGACTAGACTTTGTAGGTTTTCAGATACTTGAAGACAACTTTGGACTATTGCTTAATTTTTCATAGTACTAATGGTATATGCAAAGATGTTGAGTGCATGGAATGTTTTTCATTCATATTGGGCTAGAATTCTCTATAAGGATGTGTTTATTCAATTTGGAAGAGAAGTAAGTTGAATGTGCATGAGGCATTACAAAGTTTATCAATCAACTTCTATAGAAAAATATATGACAACAACATGTCCTTGTAACAAATAGATGTAATTGAAAAGATTAAATTAACAAATAGTATTCAGATGTGATCGAGGGACCACAGTTTGTTTCATAGAAATTCCTTTTATCACGCTAAAACATAGTAATGTGTAATGTCATTTTGTGAATGGGATGGTTGAAAATAAAAAGATCGAAGTGAAGAAGATTAACACTAAGTAGAGTTTAGATTCTTTGACAAAAATTGTAAGTCCATGTAGAAAAAGAAAGCTTGCCATTGTGAGTTGGTTAAGGCGATTTGTGTATCAAAAGATGTGAGTCTTAATCAAGGACAGTTCTGAATCAAAGTAGTGAGTCTCGCGAGACATGGCGTGATTGAATGAGAAGAATGGACTCGGGAAATCACACTCTCCCTAAATTTGTAGCGAAATTGGTGCAATATTTATTTTCATTATTTTTTTATTTTTACTTAAATGTGTTGTTATATATCAGTCATTAACTACATTTATTTTATCATACATTTATTTTTCGTACACATTTTTATGAATTGTTTTGTTTTTAGAATTTGAGTAAAAATATTTGTGCAAATTAAAATAATATCAAAAAAGCAGAGTGAAATCATTGAAACACACTTTTCTTTTCTCACAGCAAATAATTGCATCTACATATAGATCATGAGATTACTAGTGAATGTTGTCTTTGATCTTTTTCATCAACACTAATTTGTTCTATTAAAAGGCTTGACCTAGGAGAACACAGTCACCTATTGAGCCAATAATCTCCTTGAATTTGTTTGTAAGCACCACCTTGACACATTCAACTAACAAAAAGGAAAGAACAAGTTGTTTTACTATTACAAATTCATCATTTCTATGAGGCATAATTTAAATTTGCATCTTATATCAAATGAAGGTGGCTAAAGTTAGAACTTGTGAGGATTGTGATTGAACCACAAAATTTTGATACTATTTTCACTATATCATTTACAAGACTCTTAGTAGTAATTTTTGTACCATTTTGAATCCATTTTACATGACACAAAAATTATTTCTTCATCATTGATCCCACAAAACAAATCCCATCAATCCTCATTTAATTTTTAAATATTCATTGCATGCTTATAGACCCCAAAATTAAATCTAGATTAATTGATGGGCATCAAAATTAAAATACTCAAATAAGTGTCCATTTCTCCATACCATGACTCATTTTCAATAATCAATATTTTCTTGGTCATGGTGATACACAACTTATATTTGTTAGAAAATTCAATATAGCTCATGAAGATGCACTTCTTACCCTTGTCATCCAATTTTTTTCTATATTCATTAGGCACAAGTTTATATGCCACACATCCAAACACTCTCAAGTCCTCAACCATTCACTTGCATTTTGTCAATCCCTCTCATGGAACCTTATCCTGAATAATCATTATAGGACTTCTATTTATCAATTACATTACTATTTCTATAACCTCAACCCAATATTTAACTGGGAGTTCCTTAGATTTTAGCATGTTTCTTATCATACCCATGATGGTCCTATTCTTCCTCTTAGATATTTCATTATGCTATAAAGTATAGCTACTTGCCAACTCCTTATTGATACAGTGATTCCTACAAAAAATATAGATTCATTGGAAGTATACTCTCCCCCTCTATTTAACCTAAGGATCTTGATGAAGTATCCACTCTGTTTCTTAGCTTGGTCCTTAAACACCTTCAACTTCTCAAAATCCTTAGATTTATGTTTCAAGAAATAGACCCATGTCTTCTCATTTTAATAATCGATGAAGGTCATAAAACATTGACTCACGCCTTTATAAATACTTTGCATAGGGCCACACAAATATATGTGTGCTATCTCCAATAGTTCTCTTTCCCTTCCATAATTCATTGATTGAAAGGGAATCCTATCTTTCTTTACTAAAATGCAAGGTTCACACCTACTACTAGAATTTATAATGGTTGGTAAACTTATAACCATACTCCTCTTAGAAAAATGACTCAAACTAGAATAAGCTAAATTTTCATAGCTTAAATGCAAAAGTCTAGAGTGTTCTTAATTAACAATCTCAGAGACTAATTGTCATTATATTCTTATGCATTTCTCATTCCTAGGACATACAATTGCAAACTAGGATGATGAGAAATTTTGTATCCTCAAAGAAAACATTAAATTATTTTTCATTAAAGCTACTATTTTACCACATTATTACTCCCATGATTGTAAAATATGATGCATTCTCTTTTCTTTATCAATACTTTTATAATAATTATCTATGGAGGTAGCCACCCAAGATCTAGAGGCCAAATGTAAAGCACAATAATAAGCAAGAAACAATGAGACAAGAACAAACTAAATCATATCAATCATATGATACAAAATGACCAACTAGATTATTATTACATAGGAGACCCCTTTGTTATATAGCCAAGGTGGGAACATAGGAGTGCTTAAGATTGTGACAAATGTCATCATCTTATGATATGAGAGAAAAAGTGACAACCTATCATCACCTCTAAAGTGGAACATTGATCACATGATAAATCCACTAAAGGTTGATCACTGTGAGACATGGACCAGCTCTGATACCATGTGATATTTTACCAAGATCAAGAGGCAATGGAAAGAACAAATAAGAGAGACAAAATATATGATAGAAGTAAACTGTATTCTATCAAGATGAAAATACTGATCAACTGGATCATCAATCGATCTTACATACAATGAATATGAGCCTACTTATATAGGCAAGGCTATATGGATATGTGAGCACACAAACATGACATGTGGCTCAATAAGAAACAAGGGTAGGTAGGAAATAGGTGTGGGTAGGTAGGAGAAACAATATAATAGTCCACATGAGGTGGATCACCCACTGAATGTGGAGTGTAACAACAAGATCAACACCATAAAAGGTGGAAATTATCCTACACACACTATCCCGATGTGGCACAAACACCCAAGTGTCTCATACCCAAACTACTATGAAATGCATCTCCTAAGTAAACTTAAGTAAGGTGTAATAATATCCAAGATGAATAATTATTTACAACAACACCCCCCCTTAAGTGCAACTTAGGGGAATGCACTAAAGTCTACAATGCAACTAAGCAATGCAAGATGGGTCCTGGCTATGAAGCCATGTTAGGTACCCATGTACAAATGCAAATGCATGAAAACCAATGCAAGGAAATCTCTCACAAAGCGAGGAAAGAGAGAAAAACCCAATGGGAAAAAACCCTCCCCCAAAAGAGAGATGAAAACTAGATACAAAGAACTTTCATAGAAGAATGTGAGGAACAAAACCCCATGTGAGGAAAAACTCCCCCCCATATGAGAGAAGAAGAAGAGAGACTAGGAAGCCCCCCCTCAATGTGGAATCTGCACCAATGATAGAAGCTCGAAGATGAATGAAGAAACTGCTCCATGAATGTCGAACCACATTCCTCCCCTTAGGAAGAAACAAAACCAAAGGTGTATCCATGAAGTCTCCCCAACCATAAAGGGAAGATGAAGCAAAAATACTCATAATGAAAGGAATCTCTGAAAATTACTCAAGTGTCCCCATGTCGATGCTGAAAGGTACCCCCTCCAAAGGTGGTAAACTGTGCCACATTGCTGAAAAAGGCACTCCAAGATCTAGTGTCCAGATGAATGTAGAACAGTGTCCAAAGACTCATAAGTGTTGTACAAAAGTATCCACAATCATGTCAACCTCTAAAGATTGATCATGTAGAGAATGCACAAGAAGGTCAGAGTTATCCCTTGCAACAATCAAAGAAGGATCATCTTCATCAAAGAGAAGATGAATTTCATGAATGGTGTCTCCCAAATCTACAATGTAGGAGTCCACAAACAAACCTGCAATGTCTGTCAAGTAGGCATCCCAATCAACTAAAGCTAGAAGACATGAAATATCCTGTTGCACTGAATCATAAGAAGGCAAAACTTTCACACTAGCTGCATCATCAGGTGCAATAGGTGGTGTGATATCAATAGAAGGAGAGGAAATGCAAGGCTCAAGAACGGGGTCACATGTGAGAATCCCCAAGTTCAAATGCCCAAAGTTCTCCTCAAAATCTGAACCATCAACATAGGAAGAATCAACCTTATCAATAGGACCAAAATCTGAAAAAGAGTACAACCGAGATGCATGATCAACCACCCTAGTCCCAATGATAGCTTCACTCTCCAAGTCTCTAATGATAACTAAATCAGGTGTGAACTCCACAGTTTTCCTAGTTGCCCCATGTGTGATTTGATAGATGGAAAGAAGATTATTTGTCAAGTGGGGTACACACAACACATCATTGAAGGAGTTATCCCCAATGGCAATAGATCCTTTCCCAATCACATCCATGTATTTATGATTGCCCATCAAAATCTGCAGCATGTGGCAAGGCTCAAATGTAGAAAACATAGACTGTGAAGATGCCATATGATGAGAAGCCCCTGAATCTAGAAGCCATCTCCCTTAATCATGACTTGTAGTAGCACAAAGAGCTTGTCCCTTTCCTTTATATATCCCAAAAGAGTGATCCTTTCCTTTATCCTTGGAAGAAGAAGTTGATGTAGACATTCTAGAAGGTAGGTTGATTTTGTTCTTCTCAAGAAGATTCTTCAACTCATCAATATCCTTCTTATAACAATGATGTTCATCATGTCCAGACTTCTTGCAATATCCACAAAAAAGATTGTCCTTATATGATTTCCTCTTAGGTGAGAATGGTGAATCACCTTGTTGTGGAGAGGAAGATTGTGCTCCATCTTGTTGTGGTTTTGACTTAGGGTGCTTTTGATTCTTGCCTTTTTCTTGATTACTTTGATTCCCTTTATTAGCCACCAAAGCTTGTGACTTTGAAGATTTGAGAATCCCCATCATGGTTAACTTAGATTGCTCAAGTATCAACATCTCTGTGAATGAATCAAATGAGGGAGAAGTGTATGAGGAACCTTGAGCTAACCTATGGGTGTGAAAGCTAGATACAAAGGCTACATACTCTGAAAGAAGCTTGTCCAACAAGTTATAAACCAATTGAGCATCTTTTTTGTCAATTCCACAATCCTTTAGATTTGCTCTTAACTCAGTTGCTTTTGTGACATAATCTTGGATTGTATCAAAATCCTTGGGATCCAAACTTGTGAGTTCACTATCAAGCTTGTAGCCCTTAATCTCATCAACTTGACGATACAATTTCTAAAAAATATTCCAAGCCTCTTTGATTGTTGTACACTTATCAATGTGAAAAATGATGTCATCTGATACATACTTTCTAAGTGTTCCAAGTGCCATAGCATTCTTAGTAAGCCATTCAATTTGAGCATTAGGATCAGCCTTAGGATTAGGTGGTGCTGTAATAGTTTCATTTATATAATGAATGAGTCCTTTTTCCATTAGTTTACTCCATGCCTTAATTTTCCATGATGCATAATTATGAGGAGTTAAAAGTGGAAATTTAGGAGAACCCATAGCACCAAAATGAAAAAAGACACAAGATAGAGAGAGGCACAATCACACAAGACACCCCCCCAAAATACTCAATCAAGAAATCCCCCCAAAATGGTGACTTTGGAACTTTATATTTAGTGCATATACAATGGGCCACTTGCAAAACAAGGCAAGTGGACTTCTGATTTCAATTTACAACTTCTCAAAATGAGATCTAAGAGACTTCAACAAATACTGCTAGTGATCTAAACTGAGATCCAAGCAAAATGCAAGTACCAAATATGCCAAAAATGGCCAAATAATGAAAGTACTATTTCTACTTAAAATCACTACAAACAGAAGGCAGATTATGAAAGTAGATAAAAAAATATGCACTTCCAAAAAAAATGGCACCTGAAAAGGAGTCCATATGAGCCCAAACGAAGCCTCCAAAGTTGTAAAAATTAGGATTTCATGATTTTCGAAAAACCTATATCCAAAAACCAAAAAAATTCTGTACCACTGTACAGATCATGAAATTCTACCCCAAAAAAAAAAAAAATTCTTGAAAAAAGGAGTCTGGATGAGTGAGATATCGTTGTTTGAAAATTGCTTGCAAAATTATAATTTCTAGAAAATTTCCGCCGCAGTGTCAAACTTCAAATGCCTCTAGATTTGGCTTCCGAAGTCCGATTTGGATGAAACAAAAGGCAAAAATGACTTTCTTGGACCTCCTCAATCCAATGATAACCTCATATTTGATCCATCAAGCTTCAATAATAACCTGCAATAGAAAATTCCAAAATACAAACCCCAAATAGCATCAAATTTCTCTCAATTGGCAAACCAATGACACTCTAATGGCTCTGATACCATGTGAGACATGGACCAGCTCTGATACCATGTGATATTTTACCAAGATCAAGAGGCAATGGAAAGCACAAATAAGAGAGACAAAATATATGATAGAAATAAACTGTATTCTATCAAGATGAAAATACTAATCAACTGGATCATCAATCAATGTTACATACAATGAATATGAGCCTGCTTATATACGCAAGGCTATATGGATATGTGAGCACACAAACATGACATGTGGCTCAATAAGAAACAAGGGTAGGTAAGAAATAGGTGTGGGTAGGTAGGAGAAACAATATAATAGTCCACATGAGGTGGAACACCCACTGAATGTGGAGTGTAACAACAAGATCAACACCATAAAAGGTGGAAATTCTCCTACACACACTATCCCAATGTGGCACAAACACCCAAGTGTCTCATACCCAAACTACTATGAAATGCATTTCCTAAGTAAACTTAAGTAAGGTGTAATAATATCCAAGATGAATAATTATTTACACCAACAATCACCTACCAAAGGTGGAAAAGTGCAACCACAAAATATGGGTGTGATAATATGATAAAGACACTAAATGTGGGGACACCACATAAAGTAGAAAATATAACATGATAATGTCACGTAAAGTGGAGGTGCTCCAACAACTCCTATGTGGTTCCCTTAGTAAGCTTAAGTAGTTTGTAATTAGGACCTAAGTGAAGAAAAACCAAGGTGAAACACCTTAATTACACCTACAAATTTGTAACCCCTTTGAACTAGTTTTCCAATGCATAAGAGGTTGTGTTTTATTCCTAAGTAAAAATTAACATTTTTTTATATCCTTTTATTCACCATGATTGGTGTAGATAACAAAAAACCTTTTCCCGTGATTAGGATGGTTTCATTGTTCTTCATTTTTATCTCAGACTTCACATTTCTATCAATGAATGTAAAAAAACCTTTCATTAACACTCATGTGGTTGCTAAATCTTTTATTTACATATAATACTTTAGCATTACCCTACTCACCAATGTTGCACATTATGAAGACCTTTGAATGATCACCTTCAACTAATTTTCCATCAATTACACTTAGACCATTTTTTAATATTCACGTTTCTTTTTCCAATATTCAATTGCATAATGACCATATTTGCACCAATAATAACATTATACATTTCTCTTATCATACCTTTCACTTGATTTGGTATTATTGTAGGATTTTGCCAAGATCAAGGGCACAATGAAAAGCATAAAAAGAGAGACAATAGAATGACAAGAACAAAACTGTACTCTCATCAATATGCAAATGATCAACTGGATTAACCAATACAATGAATATAGGCCTGCTTATATAGGCAAGGCCATATGGATGTATGAGCACACAATTATGACATGTGGCTCAATGAGAAACAAGGGTAGGTAAGAAATACTAGGGGTAGGTAGGAGAAATAATATAATATTCCACAAGAGGTGGATGACCCACCGAATGTGGAGTGTGACAGCAAAATAAGACCACAAAAGGAGGAATTTCTCCTACAAGCTCTATCCCTATGTGCACACTTCCCTAAGTGTCTCAAATCCAAACTACTAAGAGATGCATTATCCTAAGTTAACTTAAGTAAAGTGTAATAATATCCAAAATGAATATTTATTTACACCAACAATTATATTTCTTGGTTCTATAGGTTTAGTAAGAACAATTTGCTCTCATTTGATTAGTTGTTCATCTAGATCCATTTTCTCTAGAACTACCCCTTCTAGAGCTCCTTCTCCCTATACCTCTCAAGCTTCATTTGAATTTGTTTCTACCTCTCCCCCTAGATTGATCTAAGTATTGAGTGCTTACTCATGAGAAGAAGATGCAAACATGTTTAGGTGTCTCTCATGGGCTTGAAGTGAACCCACCAATGTTTTAACCTTTAAATATGAGAGATACTTTTCCTCTTCAATGGAAACCATTATTGCATCAAATTTTGAGTTTAGACTTCTTACAATTTTCTCCAAAATCCTCTAATCTTGCATCCAAGTGATCATTTTTTCGTCATTTGGTCTATCAAACAATAGACTATTTTATGAAAGTTTGAAATGGACTTGCTATCCTTCATTTGAAGGGTTTCAAAATAGCCTAGTAGGTTTGATATAACTCTCTTTAATTAATTCTTTCAACTGGGAACTCTCAAGGCTGAAATCGTTATATTTTCTATAAAATTTGTGATTTTAATAAAATTGCAATGTAAAAAGTTTGTGACCTATTAATGTGTAATTATCCAAATGTTCTATTCATTCTAAGAATAAAACCTTAAGGAACACTCGTATGCATAGTAGAGCCTAACAATGAAGATGATTTTATTAAATCATAAAAGAATTTCCATCATTGTTGTTATTTAATTATAAGCCTTCTCTATTTTTTTCATAGTTCCCTATCCTTAAGTGTTGGCATAAGCCTTGAGGATTTATAGGACTACACATTTGAGTTTCAAGTTTCAATATATTTGCACCATTGTTGAGAATTTTTCAACTTCAATTGATATAGTAATACCTTGACAACTTAATATATAGTTTTTTAGTTGTTTTTTTCTTGATATAGTAATACCTTGACAATTTAATAAATAGTTTTTTAGTTGTTTTTTTCCTTTGTGTAGCGTTGACATCCTATAAACTTGCACCAACAAATATGTGTTGTTGTTAGATCTATATAATAGATCTTGGTTTATATTTTATAGTTGTCCACAATGAAATCTTACATGAAATAACCTATTAGAGTAGAGTTTTACAAATAGTTGTATTTCCTTAAAATCATTGGTTATCCTAATGAAATCTTACATGAAATAAGAGGAATGATATCCCTATTCCAAGGTAACAATGCAATTATCAAAGATGAACATCTGAGATATTTCAATTGTATTAGTGATGATTAGGACATTGTAAGGATGTAATGATGTCATGTGAAGGAAGAACTTTCCATTGTGAGATTTTTGGGATGATTCATATGTCTATTCAGAAAAATGAGTCAATTTGAAACTCAAAGATCAATTCTTTCTTATAAAAAAGAATAAATATTTACCTTTTTAAGTAAATTATTGTTGATTATTAGCTGATAGGCTATCTCCTGTTGGGGCACCCCACCACCGAAAAATTGTATCACGCCATTAAACTGCATCGTTAAACTGTTGTTGTTTTCCATTGTCATGGAGAAATCTCAATTTCTTGGTCGATTTGGTAGTGGTCTTCTCAATGGATTTGAGATGGCTGGCTTCATGCTTTAGAATCTTTGCATATCATGGGACTCCACATATTTTTGATCTATCTTTAGACTTTTGGCAGAGTTTTTATGATTTTATGACCTCATCTTCAAGATATACTACTAGAAATAAAGCCATTGCAACTACATTGGAACAATTGGATGCCAAGAAATGACAAAATAAACACAATAATCATTAAAAATTAATGTACCCCAATCTGAAAGGATTGCATATAAAACCATGATTATGTTAAACTTGAAACCCAAACCAATCAAGAAAACTTAGTGGCCACAGTTACCAAATGGGATGAATGAAAAACCAAGACAAAATGTAATTTGAAACCAAATGCAATGAAACCCAATACCCATTACCAATTCCTCTAGTGATCACAATAGCTCATCAGCAAAAACTTAGAGTGCAACAAGTTTTTAAAATCAAAGAAATTCATTCTTCATCTTGTTTATCATCATTTGAGCTTCCAGACCAAGCACCAAAATAAGCTTCACCAAAACCCCCAAAAGATAACAATCAAAAGAGAAAACATAACATAAATTATGGAGATTTTCACTCAGAAACAAACACTATTGTCAACCCTTGATGTCCAACATGTGTTTCTCACCAGTGTTCATGTCTTTCATTAATGCACCAGACATTTAGACCTTATTATTCTTATTAGATAAAAGATCAGTGCCGAAGTGTACACTCACATTTGCATTACTAAATTTTTTGTCCTGCATTGCTTTAGATTCTCATAATCCATCTCTCATTATTTCTCTCACAAAATCTTCATATGGTTGTTGTAGAGTGCATCTTCCTGCTATTGTTGAAGACACTCCCATCAACACATATATAGTAAAGCGATTATAGATACAATTGTGCTTGTCTTTCAGAGTTTGTAGATTGGAAATGGTCTCTTGAAAGCTTTATCAGTCGCATGCAAACACTTGTTGTGCCTTCTTCATGAGCTAGGACACCTGTAAATTTAAATGAAAAATAAAATCCTAAATGTACATGGGACTTCAATAACTTTCTTAGATTCCCCTTTAAAATAGGCTCTTCAAAAAGGTGTACATTATCATTTTGACAATATTACAAATAAATGATTTGTCAAAATTAAAGAATATAGCCAATCACTCTCCTTTATAAGACATTACACTAGACCTTATTGCAAGGACTCCTAAGAGAATATACCAAGGAAAAACTATATTATTATTAAATTTCATATTACTAAAATCTTTATTAAAATTTTATTTATTTTTTCAAAGTTGGAAATACTTCTATGAATATCATAATGTTAAGCATCATATTAAATAAGGGATGCAAAGTAGCAAAGTTCCTACCAAAGAGTGCAAGAAAAAAATTGTTTTTCTTTGTTTTGTCTAATTGAAGTTTTTGCTAGATGTTATAGTTGTCAATGGCCTCGTAGAAATGTATGCAAAATATGGACAAGGTCTGGAAACATGTTGGATAACATTTGGTAAGCCTTGATCAGGATTGAATGTTATTCTAAGGTGTTCTTTTATGGGTTGACTACTTGGAAACCATGATTGTAAATTCTTGAGGGCATGAATAAAGAGGCACTAATCAGACTTCTCCTCACCCTATGAGCTAATGTTAATGTTGAAGCATCAGAATGGACTATGTAGATCAATTAGGAATTCATTAAAAGCTAATGTTTGTTTGATGGGATTATGACAGCTCAAAAAGACATGCATGCAAAAGGCTCGGTAACAATTAGGATGCACCTAAATTAATTGTTCAAATGCCTCTTTGATTGGAAACAAAATTCTGAATGTTAGTTTGTTGGTTCAAAATAAAGGCAATTCAATAGAGCATCTAGCTCAGGTCCTACATGTGAATTAATAATACTCCTTGGGAAGTTCTTTTGTATTCAAGGATTTAGAAAAGAATATTTCATGATAGAAAGTAATTGTGCATTTTGTAGTGTCCACCTCGTTGGTTCCCAAATCAACAGATCCTAAATCCTAGAGAAATAGCCACTAACTCATGAGCAGAATTAGGATTGGACTTGGACAATGAACAAGATTCAACATGGAAGCTGCAATCTTCTACTCTTTAGGCTCTACAAGACCTAGGCGAGTTTATCTATTGCACTGTTATCCATATATTGGCTTTATGTTAACTTAGAATGCACTATACAACATATTCTTTCAATGAAAATATACCAAGGAAAAGCATAACATACCACAAATTTTGGCTTGAACCTTAGTTTCTTATCACTTTTGCTTGCATTGAAAAATGGCTCTAATCTACTTCTACTCCAAATACAGAAAGGCTAAAAAATTGAATATAAAAGGTGAAATAAGAGTATAAAGATGACCCACAAACTTCGAGAAAGTATGATCTATGCCTATTCTAAGGGAAAAGAGAGTCAAATCACAGTCCTAGAAATAAACAAAGTAACATTGTCAGCATTAAAGTTCAATACTAAACACTTAGGACTTTCTTAAAGTACTTAGATTGAGAATACATTCATAACTTCCCCACACTCTCTCGGAATTTATTGTAGTATTCAAGACAAAATTTAATTCATTTAGCTTGAAATGAAGCCCATCAAAGAATACACATTCCCCATTGGAGAAGACAAATTGCATATGTCATTAACACAACAATTCATACAATACATCACAAAGGATATGAGCAAGAAAATGAATGTTCTCTTTATTGATTTTCAAGATAAAACTAATATATTCATGAAAATGTTACAATGAGTCACAAAAAAATGCCAAAAGACTATCTGCTCTAATATTAAACTTTTCTCTAATGCATACATATAAAAAATTTTGGAATCCTTCTTCTTGACCCTAAATTCCCTTTTATAACACAAGGGAGCAAAACAAGCCTCAAGCCGAAGAAGACACATGCCAAAAACCAATTACATTAGAAAAATTGACCTAAAGCTTAGGTCCTTAACTTCTATGTGCAACCTGCATTGAATGATGGTGGCTGAAAAGGCACGTCCTGGGAGCCTGGGATATGGATCTGCAAAAGGTGATCTCACATTTGCAGTTCATTTATGCTCTCGTTAGGATGAAAAGTGTAATTTGGCATGCAATGGTAGGTACCTTGGAGGTTGGTCCTTGTTGGCTGAGTGCTCTAATCATTCTCCCAAAATAGATATCCTACACAACTTTTGGGAGTAGCAAAAATGGAAAGACTGTGACTAGTCCTCCTCTTCAGGCTGCTCTTCTTCCAACGAGTAGTATTTTTTATGCACCGCCTAAATCTCATCAACTAGCTAAGAAAAAACCCTTCAAGCTATGCAACTTATTCATAGCTTCCTTTGTTTTGTGGGTAGGCACAATTGTAGCTCCTAAGGCAAAACTATGATACATTTGTTCAACTTCCATAATCTTATCAATAATATTAATAAATGTATCACCTTGGTTTGGACCACCTTCCAAGGATGTCAGAACTATATTTATTAATGCTTTTCTCTCCTCCTCTATGTTGGGTAACTCTTTATTTAATAAATTTTAGTTTTTCCAAGTTATCCCTACAATTTGAGGTGGTTGGGCCACATTTTTAACTGCCAACATGACCTGCTTCAGGCTTTGATCCCTTGGCAACCACATAGCTCAAATTCGTTGGAAGAATGAAATGAATTAATCAAGCTGACTCAAGAGCTTAGATGTCAAAGAATATAAATTATGAATTTCATCTAATTTATCAATAATTTTATTTGAAATCCTCAAAATTGAATCTTTCCTGATTTCAAAATAATTTCTTGTAGCTTCATCTTTGACCGTCTACACACTTTATTCATTTTGTCAAGCTCCTGGGGTCTAATCCCTCCAAAAGAATCAGCTGACATCTTCTTTATTTTCTCCTTTAATGTAATATTCTTAATGAATAATTCATTCTACTTTGTATTCAAAAAAACATGCATATCCTTTAGTTTTACATGCTTTTGCTCCAAATCCTCTACTGCAAGTTGAACAAATTGGACTTTGCTTGGTTGTCACCCCCTTATCCTTTTGTATTCCCCCTTTAGAGGACTCTACAGATGCTTCCTTGACTATGTCAATATGTCCCTTCATTTGTTGAGCTTTGGGAGATGGATCAATTGGCTTTTCTTTGTATTCAACCCCTTTATCCCTAGCCTCTCTTCTTTGTAACTCATCCTTAATTATACTATCTGTCTTTCTCATCATGAAAGGAATTCTAGCAAAATCATCTCAAAAATACCAGAAGGAACCTACAAAATTGGGGTCCTCTTGCTTCCTTTCTCTTTCAAATTATTCATGAGGTCCCATTTCTTCTTCCTCCAATCCACCTTAGCAGGACTAGCATTTTTTATTAGGTCCTCTCTTTCTACAAAATAATGAAAATATCCCTTTTCTTTCAATTTGTTTATTCTAATATCATTTATACATCCCTCGGGGTCAAAATGTCTGGCTTGTGCAACTCTCAATCTGTAATTTTTTACCAAAAAGTTCTGCACCTTCTCTAGGGCCTCACAACCCATAGTGAACTCATTAAAAACTATTACCTTGGGGAAAAGCTTTCCTTTTTTATCAGTTCTGATTTACTCATTCTCCATCCACATCATTTGCAAGATGAATTCAAGGAATGCTAACCTTGGAGAGATAAAAAGTGGCAATACAAGTGTCCTTGCTCACACCCATAAACTCTGATGATTCTACAATTTTTGTAAAAGAATAAATCCCCAAAATTATGGGTGAATGCACCCTTAGGATATACTGATCCACCTACCCTGCAACTCCTTATTCTGAATATTTTGATGATGTCCCTAGGTAGCCTTGGCAATACTACCCCAAGCCTTGTCAAAATTTTCACCACAAAGTGATAAAAGAAAACACAATAGTCACCAAATTTGGACCTCTTGTCCCACGCCTAAGTCCATCTTTGCACTGGCCATGGGAGACTTGTGTATGGGTCATTGATCCTTATTTTCAACTCTGGGCCCTAGTAGGCTTTTTAACAAAATAAGGCTCAAAGCTATGAAGCATGAAAGGCTCCCTTTCAGATGGTAGGACATAACTACATGTATCCTTGTAAATTTTGTCATGAAATGAGGGACAAGGTCCTTCCTATATCTGTTCCTCTTATTCTCATAATCCCTCTTCAAATTGTCTCTATTTATGCTTGCGAGGACAGATTTATCTAGCTCAAAACATTCAATGATGGCCCTAGGAGAAATGTCCAGTAGGACATAGCCTTCTGTAGTCCTAACAGTCTGGCTTGGAACATCATATGCATTTTATAGCTCCCTTATAATCATAGGCTCCACAAAAATATTGGTTACTACCAATTTGCCAAGATTTAGTGTCTAGGGGTTACATAATGGGATGGCCTTATCTTTGTTATCATAAAAGGAATGGAAAATGTCCCACCCCCTTTCCTTGATGATTGCATCCCTACACCTGCCCCTTTGTCAATGAAAACAATTCTCAGGTGATCCTACATTGTGGATCCCTCAAACAATTTTAGTAGGTCGTGGTTTAGGCTCCTGGTTTGTCTGGTTGGCCTCCGTGCACTTTCTTCTAATTTATGCTCAATCTCATGTTGCATTTCTTCAGTGGTCATAGGAGGAGTAAGAGGAGTAGGGGGTTGTGCTGAGGGTTGCTCTGCTTGAGCTGGTGATTCTCCTATGGATTGCTTCTTGGAGCGCCTTGTAGGCTTCAGGGGATTTTCTTTGATTTGAGCAGCCTCTTTGGCTAGCTCCTGAGGGTTTTCTTCTTGCAAGGTTTGCTTCTGAGGAATTGGGGCTTCCTTAGCAAGTGGGTTGGTTGTAGTGGGGGCATCATGCATAGGGGATGGGGTTTCAATAGAGGTTGCTTCAGTTGAAGCCTTCTTGGTGCTCTTTCTCCTCTTTAGAGTGGGTTTTCTTGGTTTAGGATCAAGAGAGGGCTCATCTGAAGACTCACTATCAGAAACAATAGTGGTAGTCTTTTGGACTATTGCTCTCTTTCTCTTCATGACCTTTTCCTTCGAAGGGGAGATAGATTTGGCCTCCTCAGATGCTTGTGGGATAGTTTTAGGGCTTTGTTACACAAACGGGGCACTTGCAATTTCTTGCATGGGGGGAACCATATCTACAAGCGTAGCCTTAGTGACAGGGATTGATGAGCTTGCCTCAGTTGCACGAGCTTTCTTAATAGTAGGGATAGCAGATTTCTCAACAAGGGAAGCCATCTTAACACTTAAAACTAAGAAAAACTTGGAAAGCAAATGCAGGAATAAAACATACCAACTTCTAGGGCACACACACAAACAACTCAAAATATCATTGCAACAGTCTGATAATGCGCACAAGTAGGAAAAATTTACTTACTGGTTTTCTCTTCAACTAAAATTGATAGAAGGTGCACTGGAATGTTAGAATGCTGGAATTCGCTTTTCCTCTCACTGTAAAATGCTCTGAATTATTTTTGGATGCAAGGTATGAAAGACTACCACTTAATTTTCATTTTATTGCGATGCCATTAATTCATTCGTGTTGGACAGAGGTAGTCATTTGTGCTAATTTTGAATTTCACCTGTTGATCTAGCAATAGATGGTCAGGATTCCTCGTTGACCTCCCTTGAATAATGACAAGGCATCCTCATACAGTCCCTTCTATCACCTTATAAATTCATACTCTTTGGAGCTTCCTTGGTCATCTTAGTTTTCTCTATGGGATAAGCTTCTATTGTATATTTCCCTTGTTTTATTTATCCCACGGTGTCATTTACCCTTTCTCCTATCCTTGCGGAATAATCTTTTATGTGATTACCTTGGAAATATTATCACGTGTTGCTCCTAGCCCTTCCTTTAGCCTTTTGCCTACAAGCCATTTTCTTTGTGCTTTTATCGTCTGTGGGATAAGCTTTTGAATTAACCTTTTCTTATCCCGCAACACTTCTGTTATCCCCGTGGGAATGCGTGGGATAAGGCTTTCACCTATTTCCTACTTACAATTCTTATCCCATGACCATCACTGAGCAAGAGAAACTCATCGGAGGATAAGATTTCCGTTATGATCCTTCAACAATCTTATCCCATGGTGCACCTTTGAGTCTCACCATTGTTATGGATCTCTGTCATCCTATAGGATAAGCCCTTTTACCTTTTGCTTAGGTAATTTCTTATCCTGCGACACTTTTCTTATCCCCGTGGAGATGCGCGAGATAAGAAAACATTTACATCCTTCTTTGTTAACTTGTCTTGTGTTGCTCTGTAATGCTTTTACAGTGGCTTGGAAATCTTACAAGATAAGACTCCCTTTGTATTTAAGTCAACCCTTATCCGTCGGGCCTTTTACATCGTTCTTGGTTCATTGCGGGATAAGCCTCCACCGCTTGTTTCCTTTGACCGCTCCTTATCCCACATTGCTCTTTGCTCACCTTCTAGTTGTCGCGAGATAAGGACTCCTTTGTAATTCTTTCTTTCTTCTTATCCTGCGGTGCCAGACCATTGATACAAAGGTGTCACAGGATAAGATGAACTTTTTGATTTTACCATTTCCTTATCCCACGGGGTTGAAATTCACATTGAAACCACTTGCGGGATAAGGGAGAGGGGGCACTTTCTTTTAAAATATTATCTCACGTGACCAATTCACTTGGGGCTGATACTTAAGTGATTATTTGGAACATGTGGAAAATTTCATGGGTTAAATGGTTGTGTGCGGGTCCTTCCTAGGGAAATAAAGGAATTAAGACCCAAGGTTTTTTATCAATACTTAGGAATATTTTGCATATTAAAATAACCTTTACAAATGGTAATTCCTAATGCAAGGGGCCAGTAATCAGATGACAAAGAACCCTTTCAATTGTCACTTAAGACACGAACACCTACTATCAGAAGTCAACAACAAGAAATAACATAGCCTGAGAGAACTAGGAATAGAACCTAAGACAAAACTAAAGTCGTTATGAACCCTAAAACCCAAAATCTCAAGAGATGGCATTGCATAAAACCAAATTTTTACCATATCCAACAATGGCTCTAGCATGGGGATGTTTGACCCTTCAAGTCAAAGTGAGAAACCAGATCTCTGGGACAACAAACCAATCAAAAAACACTGAAGTATTTACAAATACCTAATCTAAACTATATACAAACCCTAAACCTACTGAGCATAGAGAACATATTAAGCAAAGAAATGTTTCAGGAACTGTCCATGCATGGGTAGTTTTTGCATTTCACCATTCAGTTTTGTGAGGAAATATGAATCCTCACCATGTCTTTTTGCAATAACAAAAGGTTCCAGCCATAGGGCTTCAAATTTTCCATCCTTACCCTTATCTTGAGCTCTGGCATTCCAGAGCAACACCAATTTTCTTTTTGATGCCTTTTTGTCAAAATGGTACTTGCTCCTTTGTTGCATCTTCAGGCTCCTTTTGTGGGCATCATTTCTGGCTTCATCCAATTCTGCAAGTTTTCCATCCTTTCTCTTAGTGGATCTGACATTCTAGGTCATTCTCATGGATGAAATTATACACAAGGAACATGTTATTCACTTGAATTCTTGCTTTAGATCGATACACTATTTCAAAAGGAGACATTCCTATGGCATTCTTGACAATGATTCTATTTGCCCATAATGCCATTTTCAACTTGGGGTCTCAAGCCCTTCTTTTCTTCTCAAGAGTTCTTTTAATGATCTTCATTATACTCTTGTTATTGGACTCGGCTTGTCCATTTCCCTATGGGTGGTATGGGGATGCATATGATATACTTATCCCATATGATTTACAAAACTCTGTGAACTTTTCACATCTAAAGCACATGGAATTGTCCATGATGAGTCTCACTGGTACTCCAAACCTATTTACAATATTTTTTGTTAAGAAATCAATGACTACCTTGCAAGTTGCTTGTCTTGTGGGAATAACTTCCACCCATTTAGTGAAATAATTTGTGGCAACCAGTATCCACTTGTGTCCACCACTGGATCATTATGTGATTTCTCCTATAAAATCAATGCCTCATTGATGAAAGGGGGCTTCCACTTGCATTTGTCTAAGAGGTAATGCACCTTCATACTTTAACTTTCTTGCAAACTTCTGACAAGGTTCACACTTTCTAACATAAGCATGCGCATATTTAACTAGAGAGGGCCAGAAATATCCCGCCCTTAAAACCTTGTGAGTTGTAGTGTTTGCTATGAAGTGCCCTCCACATACCCCATCATGCATTTCTTCCAAAACAAGATGAGCTTGCTCCTTTTATAGATAAAATTATAGGAAACCATCCTTATCCCTATAATATAAATCTCCAACTTTGAACACATACCTCTGTGATTGCAACTTTAAGGTCCTTTTTTGGCTTCCTATGAAACCTTCTAGGTATACAGAGTCTGTGAGAAAAGGAATGATTTCAACATAACATGGAGTTCTTTGTAGATTGTAAGTGATACCCTTAGAGTCAAACAGAGTATTTATCTAGGAAGCCTCTAAGTTTTCTTCAGCCATAAGTTTGGCTAAACCCATGCCTCTAACCAGTTTGGTGATCTACTTATCAATGTTGAACTCCTGGATCTTGTTGATCCATCTACATCTTTTTCCTATTGTCTATGACTACACAAAAGATAAGGCCTAAAATTGTTTATAGCCTTGACTAGAGCATATGCTTTCTTCTCCACAATGTCATATTTGAATTGTGCTGCTTGGGGGGATTTTCTATAAAAAAGCTATGGGTTGTTCAAACCCCTCATCGTTATTTTGTAGCATAACAACAGCTACAGTGTAAAATGAATGAAAGGGAAAAATTTGGAAAGGATTTTGGAAGTCAGGTGTCTTTATAATAGGAGATGCCTTGATGGCTCTCCTGATAGCCACAAAAACTTCTAAAGCTTCATTTGTCCAGTCAATAACAACTCCCTTCTTCAACATTCTAGAGATAGGTTTTACTATCTCAGCAAAGTTTGAAATAAACCTTCGGAAAAAGTTTATTTGGCCAAAGAAGGATTGAATGGCCTTCACAGTTTTAGGAATGGGTATTTTGTCAATAGCAGCCACCCTCTCAGGATCAATCCTGACTCTATCTTTAGATACAATGAGTCCTAGCAATTTACCTTTGGTTACAACAAAATGACACTTTTTGGGATTGAGAGAGCTCCCATATTCCAGTGCTCTAGTGAATACCCTTTCTAGATGCAGATAATACTCTTCTTCTTTCTTAGAGAATGTTATTAAATCATCTTTATAGACAACCATGATAATGTCTATTAAATCTAAAAAAGCTACATCCATAGCCCTCTGAAAAAGTTGCTCCAACATTAGTGAGTCCAAAAGGCATTCTGACATAAGCATAGGAACCCTGTGGGGTAGTGAAGGCAGTTTTATATTGTTCAAATTCCTTGACCTTCACTTGGTTGTAACTAGAGAATCCATCCATCATGGAAAATAATTCACAACCTATGACCTTCTACAACATAGCTTCCATGTTTGGTAAAGGACAATTATCCTTTAATGATGACACATTCAAATTTTTGAAGTCTACACACAATCTGGTGTCACTATTTTTCTTCCTAACAAGGACAAGATTTGAAACCCATAATGAATGCTTGATGGGTTTGATAATACCTCCATCTCTAAAATTCATTAATTCCTCCCGCATCTTGGGTCTAAGTACCAGGTTGACAAGCCTTTGCTTTTGCATAAAAGGCTTAACTAGAGGATCCAAAGGAATCTCATGCTAAAACAAGTCTTCTCTATAAGCCTTTAGGTCATCATATGACCATGCAAAGACATGCTTGTATTATCTGAGCAGAGCAACAAGAATAGCCCTAACATTTGGGATGATTCTCCTTCCAATGTAAACCTTCCCGGGGGTGGCTTCAGTCCCTAAATTAATCTCTTGTAAATTTTGATTGTTTATAGGAGACTGCTTCATTGTGTGACTATCCTGATTGTTAAACACTCTCTCTAAAGCAACTAATCCTTTTGAGATTTTATTTTTCTTCAGTTGCACTATATCACTCCCAAAGATAGTATCCCTTCCATCTGTGGTCTCCACAAAAGTATTGAAATCAATTTCTTGACTATCATACTCATCTATACAATACAAAAAATTAAACAAGTCATCATCATCATTAAAAACTTGCTAGTGACAAATATTGTCAAGTATGGCAGGCCTAGTCTTAATCTCCACTTTTGAAATTCCAGCCAAGGTAATATCATCACTTTTCAAAGCAACATTTGCTAAGAAATCTGTCATGATGTTTTTTGACCTTTCTATCCATCTGATGTTGAAAGCATGAAAGAATTCAAGTGAATCCCAATTAGCTAATCTGAACTGCTTTAGCCTATCATTGTTTGAAGAGTACACTGATCTAACTTGTGATACAATCAGTTTTGAATCACCCCATACTAATAGTTTCTTCATTACATACTTAGTGGTAAAATTCAAACCTAATAACAATGCCTCGTATTCCGCCACATTGTTTGTACATTCAAAAAGTAACTGAAAGGCATACTTGAATGTTTTTCCACTAGGGGAAATGAAAACAACACCAGCACCTAAGCCTTCTCTGCAATAGGCTCCATCAAAATACATATGCCATAAATTACCTTGACTATTATGTATTTCACTTTCCATAGGGTCTGGATTTTTTGAGGGTGATTTTGCGGGTTCAACATTGAAATTTTCCATATCAATGTCACAAAACATCACCATATTGTTCAGGTTAGACTGTTGAATAGTAACATCAAATCTAGGTTCTCTTTCTAACCTAACATTTTTCCTATTTACAGGGATAGTAGCATAAGATAAGTCTAGTTGAACATTTCCCCCAACCACTGTTGTCCATTTCCTTGACAAAAGCATACCATAATTTGGGAGGACATCTACAACTGTGACATCTTCTTTGTAGATTTCTAAGTTTTTTAGGATACCTATCATGGGTATAGATCTATTAGCCATAGCATAGAATTTCTCATAGTTGCTATCAACTTCTAATCCAAGTTCTTTTATGACCCTCATAGGCATGATATTAATAGCAGCCCCAGAATCAACCATGCAATTTTTTACATGTTTACCATTGATTAATAGGGTTATATAAAAGGGATCTACTTGGGAAGGGGCTTTGGTGATAGTATTCCATAGATGGACCTCAGGTGTTTGCATGGTATCAAAATGTTCCCCTTGTATGCTCAAATTTTCATTTTCTAAAACAACATTGTTATGCACAACATCTTGGGGCATACTGGGAACTCCATTTATTAAATCCAAAGCATTATTTTTATGTTCTGGGATTTTCATCATTTCTAACAAAGGGACATAAATATTTATTTGAGATAATGTTTGCATCATATGAAAAGAAGGTTCTATAAAATTACCTGGATTAGCATCCTTCTGAATTATTGCTTTTGGTTGCTTCTCCTTTTCAGCCACTTCTTCTTTTGGGGGAACCTCATCTACAGCCTTCTTATCAGTCTTCCTGAAATTAGTGCTTCCCTTTGGCACATATTTCTAAGTAAGGATAGGTTTTTTATTCTTGTTTTTCTCCCGTGACCAATGGAGGATTTTGTTGTTTAGCTTTTGGCTACTTGTCTTTGATGAACATTCCACATGGTCTTCCCTGAGTGGGCAAAGCACCCTTTGGTCTCAAATTGTATCCTCTCTTAATTTGGGTGACAGTAACCACAATGATTTTCCTCATTTCTTCCTCGGAAGGTCTTCTCAAACTAATATTCTTAGACTAGTTGTTGGAGGCATTTACCCTATAACCTTCCCTTTCTTCGTCATCAGAAAACACTTCTTAATAGTGGTTGCCACTCCATTGCCTTTGAATATCCACATCTATCTCCCTTTCATTTTTCTCAGAAATTAAATACTCAGATTCACTATTGTTGGCACTGAGATGTATGTGCAACACTGTCATTAATGCAAACCGAATGTGATGTCTTTGATGTCATCCAACACAATGGTCATTGGATTCACTGGTACACAAGTTAGTGTTGACTTGTGTTAAATACATGGGCTGGAGACCGGTATGGTATAAGGCCGGTAAGTGACATGTTGGCAACCATCAACAGAGAAAAATGTTGGGCTCTTGATTGTGATGAAGAGGTGGAATATTACAAAAACCACATCAATATTGGAGGTGAAGTATGTGCAGGCCACCAGTATGCTCCATGGATGTCAATCAACAGGACTTCCACCGGATGAAGATGATATCACAGGTTGAAGATATGACTAACTGTGAGTGTGCCTAACTAGATCATATGTGCCTGTTTGAAGATATGCCTTCTCAAAAATGGAAGCCACATTGGTGCAATGCTAGATGAAGATGAAAAGAATCCTCTCCCATCAGTAAGTTGAGCTTATCTCCTATTATGGATGGGATGCATCATATTTCTCCAAGGTAAGACAAAAGAGTTAAAGGTGGGTGATTGAAGGTTGACACCGAATCAACTAGTGAAACACTAAGTTGCCTTAAGGCAGACATGATGAGTTGCCAGTATAAAGATTGAAGGAGATATTTGTCTCTTTGGCAAACTAGTTGACAAGAGAACCGGTCTATTGATGAAGAAGGCAAGATTGAGCAGTTGCGGATAGAGGATGTTGTCAGAATGTAGATGAAGTTTTGGTGACATCGATGTGCATGATATCTTACCAGTATATATGCAAAAGATACTGATAAATGGCAACCAGTAAGTTGGCAAAGTGTAGATGTAGAAGGCTCCCATTTATTGAAGATGTGGATGAGATAGGTTCGCAAGAGTGCTGACCAGTTTAGGTGTTCCACCAGAAGAGAATAAAAGTGCAAGGGTCAAGACAAAATAGTTAGAGTAAACCAATACGGTTTGTAAACCGGTAGATGAACCTAGGTGTGTGGTTGGTTGGTGATATTGTGTGGACTAACACAAAGGTCTAGCTAAAGTGGATATTGACTATGATGTCATGTGGAGTTGATGTGGCAAGCATGCAAAAGGTCGGTGAAGTGTCTGTCGGTGAGGTAGATGGTGGTAGGTCAAAATTAATGTTGACTAAGGATATCATGGTATATGTTGCAGTGATTTGTAGCTTGATGAAGAATGAAGATTTGTGTGATGCTATGACTGAGGAAGGGTATCTAGTTACAGATCTGACCTAGAGAAGGCAACCGAGAGATCATTCAATGTGATTGACATAAGTAGGTCGAGGAATAGGGTCGTGTCTGCTAAACATAGAAAATGTGTATTGGAAGCCATGAGATTGGTGGTGATGGGTGACTTGGTGTAGGATATCATCTCAAAGAGAAGATCCGATAAGATTTGATTGAATCTGGTATGCCAAATTAGTCGGTGAGCAAACCCTAAGGCACCAAGTTCAAACTCATGTTTTGGTGGGAAATCTCGGCTATATGTAGGTAGACCAAAGACCAAATCAGGGGATGATGTAGGCCGAATACTGAAGAGAAGAGTGTGAGAGTGCAACAAAGAGCCAACTAGTTAGAGAAGATCATCAAAGATCAAGGTGACTGAGTGCAGAAAAAGAAGCAGTGAAGTGTGAGTGGTTGAGGAGATCTAGAAAGCCAAAGAGTAGTGCAGGGTTAAACCGACAAGTGGAGTAATCGACAAGCTGAGAACCAATAGTGAGCAAAGAGAAGAGTACTAGTATAGATGAAGCAAAGGCTAAACTAGTAAGGTTGAAGCAAAGAGAAGGTGAGTAGAGAACTAGGAGAGAATTGAATAGAGGTGAACTAGTGGAGAGATATGTGTGAGAGTTACAAAGATTTTTTGTAACAAGACTATTACTATTTTTTTTTAATATATTATATTGTTATCACTAAGTTGTAGCTTGGCGTAGGGGTTGGTGCTCCTTGGGTTGGTTCCCTAAATCAGTAGGGGTGGTACTCCCTGGGTTGGTGCCCTAAATGTTGTTACCAACATTTTTCATTGTTAGGCTAGATTGGAGCAGTAGACTCCAGCAGCATTTCTCACCAAGTTTTTTCCCATCTTGTGTTTTCCTCGTATATACCGGTGTCCTATAATGTGTCTTTGTGTGATTGAATTGTTTTATCTTGATTTATATTACCGATAGTTTTTACTGATCTTTAGGTTGTTAACTGGTTGTTACTTTTAGGACTAAAGGGGTTAAGAAATTGAAAACCACTGATTCACCCCCCTCTTAGTAGCATCTTGTGTCCAATAGCTATTAGCTTGGAAAGTTAGCATATTCACCATATAGTCTGAGAATCCATCCTCTCTGCATCTGGCATAAAATTCCTCATTTTCCTCCATGGCCTCTGCCACTGCACATTGGGTTTGTGTATGTGGCAAACTACACACATTACACCATGGGCTATCCTCCACAAAGTGACCACCCGGTCTTTTCAGTGGGTATGGTGTTTCTTTGTCTGTAGACCTTTGATTTCCAACCACAAGCCTTATGTCTTTTGAGTTAGTGTTATAGGGCATGTCATGCAATTTTGATCAGTCATGCCTTTGAAAAATAGGTCTGTCATGAGACATACCCTTTTCATTTCTTTCCACTTTGTAACTTAGATCCTTTAGAGAACCCATAACCTTGTCAATCTTATCCTCTTCCTTGGGCACCCTATTATGATGCCCTCTAGGATTTTGCAGGATCTTAACATAATCTCTTTTTGATATTTTCCCTAAAGCCTTTCTATTATTCTTAATAGTTTGAGCCATTTTGAATGCAACAACCAAAGTTCGAGGGTTATGAGACCTTAACTCATATCCAATTTTAGGATCAAAAGCATCAATGTAAAAAACCAAGTTCATGTTGTCAGTTGGTTTCAGACTAAATGGAATCTTATTCAGAATTTTAATGAATCTATTATTGAAAAAGGAAACATCTTCATTCTGATTTTTTCTAATACTTGTCAACTCATGCAAAGAAAACTTGAGGTCTGAATGATCACCACACTGATCTTTGAACATTCTTTTGAAGTCTTGGAATGATCTTATTAACAGATCAAGCAAACTTTTGTACCATTCCCTAGCGTCATCAGTTGAAGATTGCATGAACATCTTCATGAAGATATCTTCATATTCCACTTCAAAATTATCCATCACATTTTGGAAAGTTCTAAGATGATCTTCTCCTGAAATGGAATTGTTTCTTGAAAACTTTGGTAATGCATCCCTTATCTCATTACTTGCTAGATTTGGGAAACTCACAACCCCAGTAAAATCAATCTGTCTATATCTATCCAGTTGCATTGGTGTTTTGGAAAACTGATTATGCATTTTTTGCTGATGGTTTTGTTGCAGGGGTCATTGTTGTTGTTGTTGTAGGGGTATTTGATATTGTTTACTAATATTGCCCTATCATTTGTTGTTGGTATTGCAGGAACTTAACATCATCTCTTTTTGATATTTTCCCTAAAGCCTTTCTATTATTCTTAATGGGGAACCATTTTGAATGCAACAACCAAAGTTTGAGGGTTATGAGACCTTAACTCATATCCAATTTTAGGATCAAAAGCATCAATGTAAAACACCAATTTCATGTTGTCAGTTGGTTTCAGACTAAGTGGGATCTTATTCAGAATTTTAATGAATATATTATTGAAAAAGGAAATATCTTCATTCTGATTTTTTCTGATACTTGTCAACTCATGCAAAGAAAACTTGGAGTCTGAATGATCACTATACTGATCTCTGAACATTATTTTGAAGTCTTGGAATGATCTTATTGCCAAATCAGGCAAACTTTTGTACCATTCCCTAGCATCATCAGTTAAATATTGCATGAACATCTTCATGAAGATATCTTCATATTCCACTTCAAAATTATCCATCACATTTTGGAGAGTCCTAAGATGATCTTCTCTTGAACTGGAATTTTTTCTTGAAAAATTTGGTAATGCATCCCTTAGCTCATTACTTACTAGATTTGGGAAACCCACAATCCCAATAAAATCAATCTATCTATATCTATCCAGTTGTATTGGTGTTCTAGCAAACTGATTATGCATTTGTTGTTGATAGTTCTATTGCAAGGGTCATTGTTGTTGTTGTTGTTGTTGTTGTTGTTGTTGTTGTTGTTGTTGTTGTTGTTGTTGTTGTTGTTGTTGTTGTTGTTGTTGTTGTTGTTGTTGTTGTTGTTGTTGCAGGGGTATTTGATACTATTTGTTGATATTGCCCTTGCATTTGTTGTTGGTATTGCAGTAACTATAAATATTGTTGATAAGCATTATTTACTTCAGCTGGGTTACCATGTTGATACATTGGTGGAGGTGGATACTATGGGATAAAAGGAGCTTGTGGAGGTGGTTGACCAAAAGTTTTTCCTAACAAATTGTACTAATTTTGGGCTCCATGATATTGACTGGTACTTGTTTGACCAATACTTCTATTTTGGACATTGATAGGGGGAACACTTGTGCTAGAAAAATAGAGGATGAACTTGGCATTCCTATTGTCCATGGTTTAAACAATGGCATGGTACTAGAAATAATACCAATAACACTTGCTCGAGTATTAGCTTGGGCAGTAAATGCTACTCTTGTGGATACAGTACTTATGATAGGGGCTTGAGTGGTGGTACTTGTAACAATAGGGGTTGAAACCCTAGTGGTACTTGTGCTAGAGGGTAAAGGTGTAGATATGAATAAAGGACAACTAACTATATTAGGTACACTTGGTATTTGACCTAACATTCCTTGAAAATGTGTTTGAGTATATCCTTGAATGGTTAAATTCAACATTTCTTGCACTATCATATCCCTCTCACATCTCACTTGGTATAACTGTCTCTACAACTCTTCTACTGATACTATAGGAATATTTCTCGAAGTGGAGCAGATATTGTAATTAGTGAACTGGGTCTGAATAGGGGTCTATGTTCAAGGAAAGCTCATAAAAAAAGGGGTAGCACTAGTAAACTCCAGGCCAAAGTTGCCTTGTACATCAGCTAGTTGATCAACATACCTCACCTCAAATTCTCTTTGCAACCTAACCCTTTCAAAATCTGCATAAATCTTCTCATAACTAGCTTGGTTTTTAATAGGGTCATTATAATAAGGATATTGCAGATTCTTGTCCATGTTTGAGAAAGTATGACTAATAATAAGGTTCTCTCCTGGGAAAGACTCTTCACTACTAGTATCCTCTACTTCATATGTAGACCTATAAATATCACTATGACAACCTTCTGAAATGCTCTTTCCTTTTAAGTCAACTATCAACTGATCTCTTTCTTCTATTCTAACCATAGGAGTATCAAGGTTAATACTAACTGATGCTTGAGAAAAGATAGTTTGAGGAATACATTTATCTTTGACAATCCACCTTTTGTTTGTTGTAGACTTGTTGCCTTTTTTGCTTCCTCGATCTGTCTCCTTTTCTGAACTAAGCTCAGTATCTGATGTGTTGCATCTTGCAATGTGCTCACTCTTTCTTGTAGCAATATATGTAACTTTCTTACTGCTCATGTGAACCTTTTCAAGCTGTTAACTAGATTCTTTCTTTTCAGAGTTACCACCTAAGATGGGAATATACATTTCTTTAGTAACTCTAGACTTTGGACAAGGGCTACTAGGGGTAAGATATTCTTTTGACACAATCTTGACTTTGCTTTGATTCCCCAATAGAGTTGCCAATCTATTGGTTCCCAAATCAACAGATCCTAAATCCTAGTGAAATAGCCACTAACTCATGAACAGACTCAGGATTGGACTTGGCCAATGAATAAGATTCAACATGGAAGCTACAATCTTCTACTCTTCAGGCTCTACAAGACCTAGACGGGTTTACCTATTGCACTGTTATCCATATATTGGCTTTATGTTAACTAACAATGCACTATAGAATAGATGCTTTAAATGAAAATATACCAAGGAAAAGCATAGCATACCACAAATTCTGGCTTGAACCTTAGTTTCTTATCACTTTTTCTTGCATTGAAAAATGGCTCTAATCTACTTCTACTCTCAATACAGAAAGACAAAAAAATTGAATATAAAAGGAGAAATAAGAGTATAAAGATGACCCACAAACTTCAAGAAAGTATGATAAGTGCCTGTTCTAAGGGAAAACAAAGTCAAATCACAATCCTAGTTATAAACAAAGTAACCTTGACAGCATTAAATTTCAATACTAACCACTTAAGACTTGCTTAAAGTACTTAGATTGAGAATGCATTCACAACTTCCCCACACTCTCTCAGAATTTATTGCAATATTCAAGAGAAAATTTAATTCATTTAGCTTGAAATGAAGCCCATCAAAGAATATGCATTCTCCACTGGAGAAGACAAATTGCATATGTCATTAACACAACAATTCATACAATACATCACAAAATATATGAGCAAGAAAATGAATGTTCTTTTTATTGATTTTCAAGATAAAATTGATACATTCATGAAAATCTTACAATGAGTCAACAAAAACTGCCAAAAGACTATTTGTTGTTATATTAAAGTTTTTTCTAATGCATACATATCAAAAAGTTTGGAATCCTTCTTCTTGGCCCTAAATTCCCTTTTATAACACAAGGGAGCAAAACAAGCCTCAGGCTGAAGAAGACACATGTCAAAAATCAATTACATTACAAAATTGACCTAAAGCTTAGGTCCTTGACTTCTATTTGCAACTTGCATTCAATGATGATGTCTAAAAAGGAATGTCCTGGGAGCTTGGGATATGGATCTACAAAAGGCATTCTCACATTTTTACTTCATATCTTCTCTCGCCAAGATGAAAATTATAATCTGGCATGCGGTGGTAGGTACCCTGGAGACTAGTCCTTGTTGGCCGCGTTATCTAATCATTCTCCCAAAATAGACATCCTGCACAAAACTTTTAGTAGTAAAAATGGAAAGACTATGACTAGTCCTCCTCTTCAGGCTTCTCTTCTTGCAAGGAATAGTATTTTTTAGGCAACACGTCAATCTCATCAGCTGGCCATGAAAAATCCTTCAAGCTATGCAACTTCTTCATAGCTTTGTTTTGTGGGCAGGCACAACTATAGCTCCTAAGGCAAATCTATGATGCATTTTTTCAACTTCCATAATCTTATCAACAATATTAATAAATGTATCACCTTGGTTTGGACAACCTTCCAAGGATGTCAGAACTGCATTTATTGCCTCTAGGAAGCCCTGTTTCCATTCTTCCAAGCTCTTAATCTTCCCATCATCTATCAAAATAGTAGGGACATGCTATTTGTTGAACCCTTGGAAAGAATCAATCATTCCCATTAATTCTTTTCTCTCTGCCTCTATGTTGGGTAACTCTTTATTTAATAAATTATAGTTTTTCCAAGTTATCCCTACAATTTGAGGTGGTTGGGACATGCTTTTAACTGGCAACATGACCTCCTTCATGCTTTGACCCCTTGGCAACCACATAGCTCTAATTGGTTGGAAGAATGAAATGAATTCATCAAGTTGACTCAAGAGCTTAGATGTCAAAGAATATAAATTATGAATTTCATCTAATTTATCAATGATTTTATTTGAAGTCCTCAAAATTGAATCTTTCTTGATTTCAAAATAATTGCTTGTACCTTCATCTTTAACCCTTTGCACTTCTTTATTCATTTTCTCAAGCTCCTTGGGTCTAATCCCTCCAAAAGAATCAACTGACATCTTCTTTATTTGCTCCTTTAATTCAATGTTCTCAATGAATAATTCATTGTACTTTGTATTGAGAACAACATGCATAGCCTTTAGTTTTACATGCTTTTGCTCCAAATCCTCTACTGCAAGTTCAGAGAATTGGACTGCATGCTTGGAAATTACCACAGCCTCTAAAGTAGTAGTTGTATACACCTAAAAATGGTCTGAAGATAATTAATTGAATAATCAATTATTTGATTAATCCTCCTTCCCAATATAATTAAATTCATTAGCAATTTGATTAAATTCTCCCATTCATCTACTTATTAATAAATCTAAGGATTTATCTAATAAGTTCATTTAAATAATCCCTTTCATTAATTAATTCAAATTCATTAATTCCCCCCATCAAAATCATTTTTTCTAAATCCATTAATTAATTAAAACAAATCAAATTCATGAATTGTTGAAATTAATTAGCCTTTTCATATTATTTGAATTTTTAAATTCAAATTCTCCTAACTTCTAACCACCTAACCTAACCTCTCCTAAACCTATCCCATTCCATCTAGCCATGGGTTTGCTTAACCCCATCCTAGCTTGCACATCCTAACCACCATGTCCCCTTTTCATGGACACTTTGCCCTCTCATGAGCAAAGCTTCTTGACACTTGTCACCAAGTGTTCCCTTCCAACCAACCTCTTTTCCTACCTACCACCAATTGTCCCCTTTCATCCAACCTCTTCTCAACCCACCTCCAATTTAGCCATTGATATCTTCAGATCAAATATTGACTGTTGATTCATGCCACATCACCCCTGACCTTGGAAAATCCTATAAATAGACCCCATTTTGGAGCTCAAAGGATCCATATGTTGATCCCAATCCATATGTTCATCCTGATCCACATTCATCCCATCTCATGCATTATTACTTTAGGCATCTAGCTTCTAGTTTATCATTTTAGTAATGTTATCATGTTCAATTTTAGCTTAAATCTTAGCTTATTTCATAGCAATATAGTAGAATCATATAGCTTAAATCAATGTCTCATCTAGATCATGCATCTTCATCATTTAAATCCTCCATTTAAGTGTAGTCAAGTCACTAGAATTTGCATAACTAGACCTAAGAGAAAAATTTACACTCGCATTTACTAGGAGGCAATAGATTGCTTAGCTATGATTTTATCTTTTGTTGTTTTAATTCAGTAACCATTGCTTGTAATTATTTATTGAGTGTCTTTGTGTTGCAGCGGCAGGTTCACAAGTACACTTCACAAATAGATGATATTTTGGCGCCCACCGTGGGGTTAGAATCATCCTTTTTAGCCTCTCAAGATTCAACAAAACTTCATCTCTGTCGAGTCTGAATTAGAATGTCATACGAACTCATTTTTGGCCTAGTATGACATAATTTGTGAGTTAAAGCGATAAGAGATCCTGTATTGTACAAGTCTTCAGGCAATTTCTAATGTCATCCTGTCTCTCATCCTAACTCGTATGGTCTCAGAAAGAATCTCATATGAGTGGGTAAGGTGTGCAATACGACACTCTTCTTTTGTGGTTTTTAAATTGACTGCATATTAAGAGTTTGATGCTTTAATTGATTACCACTAACACTAACTCTGATTTGTTTATGAGATTTCTGGCAGCCTAACTCTTTTCTGTAAGATGATTGTCAAAGACACACTTTTCAAAGACATAATTCAAAACACATAAATGAATACTAACAAGTTTATTTTGCAGGTTGCCTAAGGAAATTCAACCAAACTTGGTGTATTCATTAAAGTTTTTAGGCACACTTCTCTTTTTGGGCTAAAAATGAACAATCATGTATTTTATGTCTTTGGTGGTAGGTGAGTATGCTCTCACCTTTCTTAGGTGATTAGAAAGCTAGAAACACCTTTTACTTTCATTAGTGCATTTATTTAGCAGGCCTGGCCTCTCGAGGAGTAATAACTCTTAGCCATTAAGGTCGGTGAGAGGGGAACGACTTAAGTAGGAATGGCTAAACGCCAAGGAATCCAACCCACTATAAAATAAATGTGATTTGATGAAAATCAAGTCAACAGTAGTGCTCAAGAATATCTCTCCTCCATACCTTCAAATATAGAAAACCTTGGTTTTCAAGGCTGGGAGACCTCTTAATTCAGTTTATACCTCAACATGCTGAAGGGATCCCTTACTAGTTCCAAGTTAAAATAGAAGCTACCCGATTCACCTCTGAAAGGGGGATAATCTTTGTGCAAGAGAGATAGTAACTCTCCCAAGATACTTGCCATATCATGCCCCCATTAGCATTTGGAGTCAGATAATACGGCGTTGAGAATCCATTGCGTGAGACTCAGCGGTTGTATTCTAATTAGCTATTAGGTGTGTACCTAAGTTTGCAAGAAAAGTTTTTCTCTCTTAGCCAACTTCCTTAGGGTTAGCATGCTTGGAGTCACTTATCATATCACATGTTTGCTGTTCATCCCTAAATTGACAAACCAGACATCCAAAACTAGAAAACACAAGCAAAACATTAAACTTCAGTTATTAAAATTCGACCAAACAAACATTTTTTATCTTTGTCCTGTTATCTGTCGTACAAACCTGTTTGTATAAAATATTTTGTCGTACTACTTAGAATTATGTGTTGTACGAATCATCTATTTTGTCATATGGTTCAGAAGGAAATGTCATAAGAAACTATTCTTTTTACATGAAATTTTTGGTTTGTCATATGGTCTAGTATCTTTTGTCGTCTGAAGCTGCATATTTTGTCATACAAAACTCTGCATTTGTCAGTCTAGAGCTTTGTCTTGCACACTTGTTTCAGATCTGTCATATTTGCTTGGTCAATTTGCAGTAAGCATAAACACCTATTATCTGTCAATTTGTGCTTAGATTGTCTTATTGGTTCACTTGGTCAAGTTATCATCCATCAAAATCAGACTTTAGAACATATACACCTCAATATTTTCAAGTTCTCACCCTTAACAAGTTCGAGATCTAAAACATCTCAAAGTGCATTATCACCCTATTTGATAAACTAATCATTCAAACATAGTTTCTCATCAGGATCTATCATCCTATATCATGAAACTGAAACGTTTGGTCAAGATAATCTTGTCCCACATCGCAGGATATATCGTTCCTACTAGACTTGGTTCTTATCAAATCATCACCATTGCACTCCAAAACTAAAGATCAAAAAACTTGCAAACCTTTAAATGCTTGAATCCTCTTTTAGTGTCATATCATTCTATCGTATCCACCTCGATAGTTGATACCTTATCAAAACAACTTTTTAGACAATCAAATTCTAGCACAATATCAAACACAAGTGTATGCCCGTTTTAACTAGGGCTCAGAGATGAAAAATCGCAGAGACAAAAATAGAAACATGGGAAATAATTGAAGAACATAGAACCATGGAACATGAAGATGAAATAAAAGTTAAAGGAGAAATACCATAACAAAATATCCGAGACATCAAGAAAGACCCTCAATTTGACAAATTTATGCAGAAATTATTGGAGGAAAAAGAAAAATATTTCCTAATGTTAGAAAAAGTTGGTGCTACGCTCCTACAATATTTTGATGTGAACAAATTGACACAAAAGAAAAGTGATCCTCCCCCTAATAATGAATAATATGAAGATATTTT
Source organism: Cryptomeria japonica (assembly GCF_030272615.1). NCBI lineage: Eukaryota > Viridiplantae > Streptophyta > Pinopsida > Cupressales > Cupressaceae > Cryptomeria > Cryptomeria japonica. Next base: position 298,415,269 of record NC_081409.1, read on the forward strand.
TGGTCCAAAAATGAACAACACATCAATTCCTAATGACACCAGAACCAATGAAGAAACTTACATTCCCAAAAGAGACGAAGTGAAAATTCTAAATAACATTCAATTCAATGAAAATACGAGGACTAGAGATGAAACAAGAAGAGATCTAGATCCTCCTAGAATGCAAAATCATGGTTATGCAAGAACAAATCATGTCGATAATCCTATAACAACTCTCACACAACAACTACAAATGTTGCAAACACAAATTCAAGATATGCAGAGAGGAAATGTTAGAAGATATTCACTTCAAGAAATATGTCCTTATCCATTCAACAAAAATCTAAACATGATACCATTTCCTATAGGTTGTGAAACTCCTAGATACAAAAAAATTATGATGGAAGCACTGACCCTCAAGAGCATATATGAGAATTTTGTACAATAAGTATGGAGTTTGCACATGAGGATACATACTTAATGAGATTATTTCCAAAAAGCTTAATTGGACTAGCTATGGAATGGTTCTCCAAACTTTCATCTAGAATTAGATCATTCTCAAAATTTGTGGATAATTTTGTTTCTCAATACTCTTACAACATACAACATGAAGTAACAATGCTAGACCTATGTAATGCCAAACAAAAGGCGGGAGAACCTTTTATGACATTTTTACAATGATGGAGATGGTTAGCCTCACGGTATCCTTGTACAGTGCCAGAGTATGAAAAAATGGACATATTTATCGACAAATTAAATGATCAAATGAGTTATTATTTAAAAATGCAAGGAAATCAAAGTTTTAGAAAAATGATTGATAATGGAATCAGAATGGAAGAAGCCATGATAAAGAAAGGTGAGTTGAAAATATACAAAGAAGGAGTCCATCCTCCTAACAACAACAAAAATAACAACAACCACAATGATAAGCCAAACTTTTGAAATAGAAATCGAAATATCATCAACGATGCAATAATAGACAACAACAATGCAAAACTAAAACAACATGTTTTCAATTTATCTACTCATTCAACAACGGCTCAACAAAACAATCATCACCAAAAAGCAACTATCAAAAATTTCTTTCAAAGGTAATTTACAAACATTGGTGAACCCCTTAGGTCAGCACTAAAGACACTTCTTGCAAACAAATTGATCACTTTGCCAGAAGAAAGAACTCTGAACCTCAAGTAAAACCACCTTGGTGGAATGATAAACATTATTGTGATTTCCATCAAAACAAGGGACATCACATAGATACTTGTCAGCGATTGAAACATGTCATCCAAGATTTGATTGATAATGGAGTAATAATAGTGGATGGACATACAACAAATGAATCTCATACAATTTTAAAAACTCCGCTTCCAAACTATGAGAAAGGTGAATCATCAACAACAAATAATGGTAAGGGTAAAGTGAAGGTAAACTATGCTCATACATATGATAATGTGGTAAATGTGATTGTATTTGAAGAAAAGAAAAATCAAGAACCTGCTCATGTTATCACAAGAAGAAAAGCTCAAGTTATTTTACCGGGTCCTACCCCTAACATGTCATCTACTACAAAACAATATAGTCTAGTGGAACAACTATAGAAAATGCCTACGTAGATATCCATCTTGGAACTTTTAAAGCTTTCACCTGCACACAAAGAAATTCTTGAACTAGCATTAGTAGATACAATAGTGACCAAAGATCTTGATATTGATCAATTCCAAACCATGGTGGGACATCTCACAACCCCTCACTACTTAGCATTCACTGAAGAAGATGACATGTCCTTGCAACATCCCCACAATGCTCCCCTACATATCAAAGCCATCATTCATAAGACGCACGTTAAATGTGTCCTAATAGATGGTGGAACTGGCTAAAATATTTTCTCATTAAGTCTTGTCCGGGCTCTAGGTTATTCAGAAGATGTAGTGGATCCCCAAAAAAAGATCACAATCAAAGCCTATGATGAAGAAGAGCAGTCCTCTAAAGGAGTGGTGATATTACCCATCAGAGTGGGACCTTTGCAGAAAAACACAGCATGCCAAGTTCTAGACTTAGATTTATCATACAACATACTCTTGGGGAGACCATCAATACATGACTTGCATGTTGTCCCATCAAAATATCATCAGTGTGTAAAGTTTCCATACAATGGACAAGAAATCACAATCTTTGCAAATTCAAATCCATTTCAATATTGCAGAAATCTAAAAATAGCTCAAGAGGTCATTGTTCCCCATAATAGGGAGGCATCATCTTCGAACACACAATCCAAGGAACAATCATTTGCCTCTATTTTGTCAAGTATGGAAAAAAAAATGCAGCTACAAGATCAAGGGAATGGAGAATATTCAATATCACAAATACCACTTTCTGCTAGATACCTTCTCTATGAGTATCATTAAAAGGTCTTATCCCAAATGAAGAACAATGAGTATCTAGACTGCAAGAACTAGAATTGATCCATGAACGAAGACAAAATGCCTTTGATCATCTAAAGGTATATCAACAAAGAATGTGTCAGAGTTATAATCACAGGGTCAAACCATGAATATTTCAAGTTGGGGAAGTAGTACTCAAAAAAAATCCATGCAACCAGGCAGATCAAGAAAGAAAGGAAAGTTTGAACCAAATTGGTTAGGACCATTTGTTGTCACAATAGTATTTGGCTCAAGAGCATATCAAATATCAACGCAGGATGGGGATCAACTTGAGGAACCAATCAATAGCATGCACCTAAAGAAGTTTGATGTCTGAAAAATAAAAAACAGTGAAAAATTAGAAAAATCAAAAACACTAAAAAATAAATAAAAAATAAAAAAATAAAAAAGCAAAAATAAAAAAAATTAAATATGAGAAAAAGTGCAATAAAAAAAAATAGTGAAAACCTGGCAAATAGGTGTTATCTGTCAGCTAGCTCTTCCATCTATTAGTTCATGCATTTTTCCACTTGCATTCATCCTCCATCAGCACTATCCATATCCATCATAAACATTTGTACATATGCAAGCATCATAGCTGCTCTCTCACCATGGTTTGGATCATTGAGTATGTCATAATAACTTTGTTTCTAGGCTTGGGGCAAAATTCTACACCTAGCTGGGGGCAAAATTTTTTATCATTTTGAGCTTAATCAAATAGGTAAAACAATAGTTAGGCAACACTTATCAAGAAAAAACACTGGGATACATCCAACGTTGAATATGAAATCAAATTGTTAACTATCAAGCTATCACACGTTAGTCTAAGCACATCGAACATTTTTTAATGGATGATATCTTTTCTATACTGCTTTTCAGCACTTTGGTTCAACTTTATTATCTTGATTTTCACTATCATGATTTCTAAGTATCTCCAGGATGTCTCTGACTAGAGGAACAAGGAAGGAACATGATATTTTTCTTGTCTGTTGTCTGAAAATTAATCATTAGTACGTGCAAATTTGTCTCAGGACATGATCATCGAAGTATCATCAAAGACATTTCCGATTTGCATATACCACTCATTAATACTACCTGTTTTATGCAAGCAACACTCAGGTCATCTTGGTTTTGTTAGGTCCCAGAGACAACTGAGAGGGGGGGGGGGGGGTGAATTAGTTGTCCAATAATTCAAACCAAAATTAACTTAACCAAAACTTAGTGCTTAATGCTAGTAAATGAAACTTTAATGTCGATAGACAGTTTAATAGTTAATTACAGTACTGGTAAAGTTTAATGCATGAAATGGAAAGATAAATAACACATAACACAGTTGTTTGTATGTGCAAACCCTATAAGGGGAAAAAGAATGGTGGGAAGCCTTACCCACAATCAAATGATACTACTGCAGATAGTATGTGTGTATAATATGGAGTCTGCACATGTAGAAAGGCCAACTGCCTAGAGCTCACTGCTCAAATACAAGATGGAAGTCACACTAACTACAATTAGATGATTAAATCCAATGATAAATGTACTACTCAAAATAGCACCTTCTTATGCTAGATTCAATAGCGGTTAAGCTCTGCTAGTCTCCTCAATACATTCCTTCAATCTTCAAATGATGTTTGCGTGTATAGCTCTACTTATTTTCATATTTACCTTCTTACAATCCTTTCCACATTCGCATATATTCTGATCTCACAAATGAGACCTTACATATATATATCGAAGCCTAAGACCAAATGTGTAGGTCTGGTTTACAAAAAATATTAAAATAAAATGAATTACAAGTAAATCAGTATCTGATGCAATATCCAATATAACATGTTGGCTCAATGCATTTACAACAATAATAAATCATCTCCATAACGTGTCGTGCTGATTTGGAATAGATATTGTTGCCAGTGTATAACCTGGACCTATTTGCTGGTAAAAGCAAATATGCAAACCCAATTAGAACAATAATCAAATCACCAAAACCAAGTAATCAAATAATGTCTTCGACATAACCATGTGATCTCCAGATGATAACAGATCATCCTCAGTGTCGGTGAACAATATAACCTGTCAGTGACTGTGCATAAGCCACTGAATATGCCGGTGAACATAACAAGTGATAACAAGTGTTGATAGCAAGTGTTGACATCAATGACAAAACCAATGCAACACATCCAAAATACCAACAATGTCCCCCTTTGGCATTGATGGCAACACAAGATGGAAAAACCGTCTAAGTGCCAAAGCAAAAATGCCAAGAACCAAAAATGAACAATCTCCCAAAGAGATCATTAACCAGAAATGAAAATATAGATAAAGAGAGTAATCAATCTCTCCCCAAAGTAACAATCTCTCCCCCTAGGGATAATGTGTTTTTCCATACCAATCTCTCCCCCTTTGACATCAAATGCCAAAGCATAACAAAAACCAAATACAAAAGTTCATAGAACTGTTTACAAAATACCAAAATACCAAAATATCCAACTACTCCCCCTGAGAAGTAGCTCTCCTCATCAAAGCCGGAAAAAGATTTCTCTGTTATTTTTGTCGATGACAAACATCAACTATCTAAGTCTCTATCGGTGGGGGTATGACCCCAAGCTACTCTCTGAGATATTCAAAAGTCTCCTTATGCAAAGGCTTAGTAAAAATATCTGCAATTTGCTGTTTAGTATTAACATAAAACAATTTCACTTCTTTTGCTTCAACATTCTCTTTCAGAAAAATCAATTTAATAGAAACATGTTTAGTTTTAAAGTGAAGTACTAGATTCTTAGATATATCAATTGCTGCCATATTATCACAGTAAATGGTTATAGGTTCCTTGCAATTTACCTTTATGTCCTTCAACATTTTCTTGATCCATAATACTTGTGTACAATTAGTTGTTGCTGCAACATTTTCTGATTCTGCTATTGATAGACTTGTACAACTCTGTTTCTTGCACAACCATGAAATAAGTCTGCTACCAAGAAAAAATGCTCCACCGGTGGTGCTTTTTTTTTCATCTACATCTCTTTCCCAATTAGCATCTGTGTATGCACATAAGTCAAAATTTTCATCTCTAGGATACGATAAACCAATATTTGTAGTGCCTTGTAGATATCAGAAAATCCTTTTTATTGTTGATTCATGATTTTCTTTAGGATTACTCTGAAATATTGAAACAATACATACTGCATTCATAATATTAGGTCTTGTTTGTGTCAAGTACAGTAAACCTCCTATCATAGATTTATATTTTGTCAGATTAATAGGTGTCAATTCATCCTTCAAAGATAGTTTGTCAGTTGTAGTTATAGGTGTGCCTACCAGTTTATAGTTTTCCATGCCAAATTTCTTCAATAACTCCTTCAAGTACTTAGATTGACATAGGAATATACCTTTATCAGGTTGTGAAATCTGCAATCCTAAAAAGAATTTTATTTCTCCAATCATAGACATTTCAAATTCTTCCTGCATCTTATTAGAAAAGTCTTTACATAATCCATCTTCTCCTCCAAAGATTATATCAACAACAAAAACTTCAAATAACCAAGATGTCATCATTAGTCACTTTGAAATATAGATTGCTATCAACATTACCTTTTGTGTAACCAAGCTTCAAAACATATTTGTCCAATCTAGCATACCAAGCTCTAGGAGCTTGCTTCAATCCATATAAAGCTTTCCTTAACCTGCGAACCATATCTTTGTCATCTATCAAAGAAAATCCATCAGGTTGTTCAATGTAAACTTCTTCTTCAAGATCTCCATTCAAAAATGCACATTTAACATCTATTTGATATACTTTATAGTTTTTGTGTGCTGCAAAAGCCAATAAAAGTCTGACTGCCTCAATTCTAGCTATCGGTGCAAAGGTTTCATTGTAATCAATTTCTTCTTTTTGAGAATATCCCTTACACTCTAGTCTTGCTTTATATTTGATTACTTTACCATCTTCATTAAGTTTATTTCTAAAAACCAATTTAGTTCCAATTATATTTTTTTCTTTAGGCCAGGGAACTAATGAGCAAGTCTTATTTCTTTCAATTTGTTCCAATTCATCTTCCATAGCCTTAATCCAATATTTATCTTCACATGCCTCATTAACAGATATAGGTTCAATTTGAGAAATAAGACATACCTCTTCATTTGCCAATCTTCTTCTAGTCATAACTCCTTAATTTTTATTTCAAATAATCTGACTTTCAGAATGATTCAATCTTACATACCTGGGTGTGTTCACTTGCTATCTTTCTTCAGTCATTGTAGAATTTACAAATGATGCCAGTGTGACTGGATCAACATTTTGTATTGGTGGATTCTATATATGTTCATTTGATATTATCTCTATTGCCGGTTCAGAGTCTATGTGCCTTGAATTAACTCTAAACTGCTCATCAATCTTCACATTTGCACTTTCAACAATTTTCTACAATCTCTTGTTAAAACATCTATATGCTTTTCTCTTAGATGAATAACCAAGAAATATTCCTTCATCACTTCTAGGATCAAATTTTCCAATATACTCATCTCTTCTGATATAGTATTTACTTCCAAATATTCTAAAATATTTAAGAGTAGGAGTATTACCAAACCATAGTTCATGAGGGGTCTTATCGGTTTTACCTCTGATGTGAACTCTATTGAATGTATAAATAGTTGTATTGACTGCTTCTCTCCAATATACATGAGGTAGGTTTGATACAAATAACATACTTCTAGCTGCATCCAAAACTGTTCTGTTCTTCCTTTCCACAACTCCAATCTGTTGGGGTGTCCAAGGTGTTGATAATTGTCTTTTGATTCTATTCACTTCAGAGAATGTATTAAATTCCTTAGATGTGAATTCACCTCCTTGATCTGATCTCAAACATTTGGTTTTCTTACCGGTTTTATTTTCTACCATTGCTTTGAATAGTTTGAATTTCCCAAATGCTTCAGATTTCTCCCTAATAAAAGTAACCCAACACATTCTAGAACAGTCATCAATGATTAGCATAAAATATCTATCTCCTTGTACACTTCTAGTTCTTGTTGGACCACATAAATCAGTATGAATTAAATCAAGAACATTGTTAGATTTATCTGGAATACTCTTAAAAGATGGTCTAACTTGCTTTCCAAATTGACATTCCTTACATACTGGATTGTGAGATTTAACAACCTTAGGTAAATCTCTAACTATCTTAGTTGTACTGATCTTCATAATGCAATCAAAATTTGCATGACAAAGTCTCTTATGCCATAACCAAATTTCATCAATATGTGCAATCAAGCATGTCTTCTCATTGTTATTCAAATGAAAGATATTACCTCTAGTTTGATTACTAGTTGCAATTTCCAAAATAGTTCTGTTTAAGATTTTGCATTTACCATTCTTGAATTATAATTGAAATCTTTTCTCAACTAATTGACAAACACTCAAAAGATTATGTTTCAAACCTTCAACATAGTAAACATTATTAGTATTGTGCTTACCATCAAAAGATATAGTTCCTTTTCCTTTGATCAAACAAGATTTATCATCTCCAAATCTTACTAGACCTCCATTGTATTCTTGAAAAGTTAAGAATTTACTCTTATCACCTGTCATGTGATGTGAACATCCTAAATCAATGATCCATTCATCCTTATCTTCAATATTAGCTTCCAGGGCCTACTCTACTAGTTGAACACTAGCTGTCGGTTGATCCTCTATTATAGCAACAAAAGCCCATCCATTGTCTGCCCAATCCTCATCAGAATCATTAGTAACTCCTTCATCAACATAATAACAAGATTTGTCTCTATTCTTCTTGAATTTGTACCTTTGATAATCAGGGTTAGGCTTGTATGTTCTTTTAGATTCTTCTCTTAATCTTGCATGTCTATCAGGGCATCTACAAGCCATATGACCAATCTTATTGTAGTTAAAACATTTAAATGGTGCTTTACCTTCATACTTACTTCCAACTGGACCTTTAGGCATTCTCCTTGCAAATAGTGCTTCAAGCTCTTCCAGTTCTTCATTCTCCTTCCTAATTTCTTCAAGTTCTCTTGCATAGAAGGCTTTCCAATCAGATTTATCACATGATGATGATGATGTTGTGGATGATGATGATGCCTTGAAAGCTAAATCTGTCTTAAGAGAAGCAATAGGTCCAAATTCCTCAAGTTCAAAAGCCGATAGTTTTCCAACCAAAGTATCTCTAGATACAAATGCATTAGGCATTGTTCTTAATTCATTTATAGCATTAAATTTCATTTTATATGCCGATGGTAAAGTTCTTAAAACTTTAGAAACAATCTCATCTTCACTTAAGGTTCCTCCACAACATTGTATACCCAAAACAATTTCATTTACTCTTTCCATAAAAGCAGAAATTCTTTCATCTTCTTCCATTTTCAGATTTTCATACCTGACCCAGAAGCATTCAAGTTTTGCAATTTTGACTATGGTATCACCTTCATTCAAAGTTTCCAACTTGTCCCAAATAGCTTTAGCAATAGATCTATTTGATAATCCCATGATTTGCTGATCTGACAATGCCCTCAAAAGTACTTCTCTTGCCTTGCAATCATTTTCCTCATCTTCAACCAAGGTTGGTGGATTAGGTTGACCTTGAGTAGGAGCAGTATATCCATTATTTGAAACATCCCAGATGTCCTTACCAATGCAATTTAGATGTGTCTCCATTCTGATCTTCCATATGCCATAGTTAGTTCCATCAAGCTTCTGACTGTCCTTCCTAAAATAGTTAGTAGACATTGGATCTCCTCAAGTTGTTAAACTTCTGCAAAAGAGGACTAAGCTTTGATACCAATTGTTAGGTCCTGGAGACAACTGAGAGGGTGAGGTGAATCAGTTGTCCAATAATTCATACCAAAATTAACTTAACCAAAACTTAGTGCTTAATGTCGGTAAACAAAACTTTAATGTCGGTAGATAGTTTAGTAGTTAATTACAGTACCAATAAAGTTTAATGCATGAAACAAAAAGATAAATAACACATACAACACATAACACAGTTATTTGTACGTGGAAACCCTGTAAGGGGAAAAACCATGGTGGGAAGCCTTACCCACAATCAAATGATACTACTGTAGATAGTATGTGTGTACAATATGGAGTTTGCACATGCAGAAAGGCCAACTACCTAGAGCTCACTGCTCAAATACAAGATGGGAGTCACACTGACTACTATTGGATGATTAAATCCAATGATAAATGTACTACTTAAAATAGCATCTTCTTATGCTGGATTCAATACCGGTTAAGCTCTACTAGTCTCCTCAATACCTTCCTTCAATCTTCAAATGATTTCTGTGTGTATAGCTCTGCTTATTTTTGCATATACCTTCTTATAATCCTTTCCACATTCACATATATTCTGATCTCATAAATGAGGCCTTACATATATACCGAAGCCTAAGACCAAATCTATAGGTCGGCTTTACAAAAGATATTACAATAAAATCAGTTACAAGTAAATCAATATCTGATATAACATGTCGGCTCAATGCATTTACAATAATAATAAATCATCTCCATAATGTGTCGTGCTGATCTAGAATAGATATTATTGTCGGTGTATAACCTAGACCTATTTTCCAGTAAAAGCAAATATGCAAACCTAATTAGAACAACAATCAAATCGCCAAAACCAAGTAATCAAATAATGTCTTCGACATAACCATGTGATCTCTAGGTGATAACAGATCATTCTTAGTGCTAGTGAACAATATAACATGTCGGTGAACAAGATGTCAGTGACTGTGCATAAGCCACTGAATATGTCAGTGAACATAACAAGTGATAACAAGTGTTGACATCAATGACAAAACCAATGCAACACATCCAAAATACCAATAGGTTTAATTATACCTCAATGCTTGTGCTAACTTGCAATATCAAAATCCAGGAAACAAGTGCTCAGGTCATCATGGTTTAATTATACTATCGATGTTTGCATTCACTTCCCACATTTCAAAAGCTCAATGATGAAAAAAAGCAATAATCCAGTGACTAGTCCAATCATAGCTTTGCATTTCATTAGTATTCGCATTAGCATTTAGCTTGCATTTCATTCTTGCATGCGATCCCAAAAGCTCATCTTATCCAAGGTCAAATCTATCACATGAATCATCAATATATTATCATAAGTGTATACACAATTAGAATGATGACTCATCTCTCTCCAAATATTGTCAGCCTAGCGAAAATCTTATGCTACCCCCTCAAATGCACCAACATCGGCATATCTAAATCATTTCAGCAACCTGATATCAACAAAATGTCAGTTTTTTATCCAATCAACTTCATCCATTCTATAAATCAATCGCATCTAATCTATTTTATCATTTCTTATATAGGATGTATCTCTCCTGAAACCAGACACTTCTGATCAAGTCTTATACAGGATATATCTTTCCTAAAACCAGATGCTTCTGATCATCTTTGTCTTATACAGGAGGTATCTTTCTTGAAACTAGACTAAATCTAGATCTTATCAAATTTAATCATTCTTATCTTGTCAATCAAGATTTATCAAACCCTATCAATCATGGTGATCAAAGAACTTGCACTTTCATCAATCAATGTTGTAGAATCGAATCTTTTCTAATCGGGACATCAATTTTGCATTCAATCCAAACACTCCAACAAATAAATTATCTCAATTGATCTCCCGAGGGGGCATAATCATACCAAAAATTTATTAATCAAGGTCTAGGGCATCCTATCAAATCAATATCATCATCAAAAAAAAATTATTCTTTGAATCAACGCGTCATCACACCTCACTTCAAAGAGGGGCAAAATGTATAAATCTAAAAATGGTCCGAAGATAATTAATTGAATAAGAAATTATTTGATTAATCCTCCTTCCCAATATAATTGAATTCATTAGCAATTTGATTAAATTCTCCCATTCATCTACTTATTAATAAATCTAAGGATTTATCTAATAAGTTCATTTCAATAATCCCTTTAGTTAATTAATTCAAATTAATTAATTCCCCCATCAAAATCATTTCTTCTAAATCCATTAATTAATTAAAACAAATCAAATTCATGAATTGTTGAAATTAATTATCCTTTTCCTATTATTTGAATTTTTAAATTCAAATTCTCCTAACTTCTAACCACCTAACCTAACCTCTCCTAAACCTAACCCATTCTATCTAACCCCGGGTTTTCTTAAACTCATCCTAGCTTGCACATTCTAACCACCATGTCCCCTTTTCATGGACACTTTTCCCTCTCATGAGAAAATCTTCTTGACACTTGTCACAAAGTGTTCCCTTCCAACCAACCCATTTTCCTACCTACCACCAATTGTCCCCTTTCATCCAACCTCTTCCCAACCCACCTCCAATTTAACCATTGATATCTTCAGATCAAATCTTGACCGTTGATTCATGCCACATCACCCCTGACCTTGGAAAATCTTATAAATAGACCCCATTTTGGAGCTCAAAGGATCCATATGTTCATCCCAATCCATATGTTCATCTCGATCCACATTCATCCCATCTCATGCATTGTTACTATAGGCATCTAGCTTCTAGTTTATCATATTAGCAATGTTATTGTGTTCAATTTTAGCTTAAATCTTAGCTTATTTCATAGCAATACCATAGAATCATATAGCTTAAATCAATATCTCATCTAGATCATGCATCTTTATCATTTAAATCCTCCATTTAAGTGTAGTCAAGTCACTAGAATTTGCATAACCAGATCTGTGAGAAAAATTTACACTCATATTTACTAGGAGGCAATAGATCACTTAGGTATGGTTTTATCTTTCATTGTTTTAATTCACTAACCATTGCATGTAATGATTTATTGAGTGTCTTTGTGTTGCAACTGCAGGTTCACAGGTACACTTCACCAATACATGACAGTAGTATCTTCAAGGTTCCTTACAATAGCATCCCCTATTTTATGTTTTACCCCCTACAAAACTATGGGATTTTTGAGTGCTAGGAGCATTTGACCATATAGCAAAAGATTTTGAGCTTATGTTGACCCCCGAGCCATGTTCTCCAAACTCTCTTGCAATATTGAGATCCTTCTACTGCATGATCTAATCCAACAAGAATATTCTTTTAAAATTCCATCCTAGGACAAGGAGTATTGCATTGTTCATCACCATATCTCTTCCCTCTTGAGGAGTGCGATCAAAATTGTTCCTATCAAAATTGCTGATTTCTTCATCAAACGTATTCTTCAATTTCTCTCTTAGCCAAAAAGATCTAAACTCAAGGGAGTTAAAAAAATTGTCGTCCACCATAAAATTCTTTGAAGCAACAATCCTTTCATCATCCGCTTCTTTGACAGGGATTATGCTTGGGATGAGAGCCCTATCTAGATTTTTAAAACTTCAACATTTACATCATCTTGAAATGTCTCCCTCAGAGGAGAAGGTGGTTGCACTGAAGTATCAAAGTCCTCTTGGATATCTACAAAGTCAGATATTTTGGCTTTTCCCCTTTCAATCTTCCTAACCTTCTTGGTTTTCACCCCCTTATCCTTTTGTATGCCCCCTTTAGAGAACTCTGCAGGTGCTTCTTCAACTATGTCAACCTACCCCTTCATTTGTTGAGCTTTGACAGCTGGATCAATTGTCTTTTATTTGTATTCAACCCCTTAATCCCTAGCCTCTCTTCTTTGTAACCCATCCTTAATTATAGCATCTGCCTTCTTTGGCATGAAAGACATTCTGGCAAAATCATCCCAAAAATGTCGGAAGGAACCTGCAAAATTGGGGTCCTCTTGCTTCCTTTCTCTTTCAAATTTATTTATGGGGTCCCATTTCCTCTTCCTCTGATCCACCTCAGCAAGACTAGAATTTCTAATTAGTTCCTCTCTTTCTACAAAAGAATGAAAATACCCCTTTTCTTTCAATTTGTTTATTCTAATATCATTTATACATCCCCCGCGGTCAAAATGCCTAGCCTAGGCAACTCTCAATTTGTAATTTTTCACCAAAAAGTTTTGCACCTTCTCTAAGGCCTCACAACCCACAGTGAACTCATTAAAAATGGTTATCTTGGGCAAAATCATTCCTTTTTTATCAATTCTGATTTACTCATTCTCCATCCACATCATTTGCTAGATGAATTAACCTTGGAGACATAAAAAGTGGAAATTCAAGTGCCCTTGCTCACACCCATAAATTCTGATGATTCTACAATTTTTGTAAAAGAATAAATCCCCAAAATTATGGGTGAATGCACCCTTAGGATATGCTAATCCACCTACCCTGCAACTCCTTATTCTCAATATTTTGAGGATGTCCCTGGGCATCCTTGGCAATAATATCACAAGCCTTGTCAAAATTTTCACCACAACATGATCAAAGAAAACACAATAGTCACCAAATTTGGACCCCTTGTCCCACACCTAAGTCCATCTTTGCACCAGCCATGGGAGACCTGTGTATGGGTCATTGATCATTATTTTCAAGTTTGAGCCCTAGTAAGATTTTTTTTGATAAAGAATCAAATGGCACACCAAAGAATAATGCATGAATTCCAATTTCTCATCTTTATTTTTAGCCTTCATCAATCCCTCATGAATCTTATCATCAATAACACTTTCAAAATAATACAATTAATTAATTAAGGGGTGCTAAATATTAATGACCATCATCATAAAGTAAATGGGCAATTTGGTGAGCCCGTAGTCATCTCCAAGAACCTGACCTAGTGCATAATAAGTTTCAATAAAATAAGGCTCAAAGAAATAAAGCATGAAAGGCTCCCTTTTAGACGACATGACATAATTCTGTGAATACTTGTAAATTTTTCCCATGAAATGAGGGACAACATCCTTTTTGTATCTATCCCTCTTATTCTCATAATTCCTCTTCAAATTCTCCATGTTTATGCTTGTGAGGGAAGATTTATTTAGCTCAAAACATTCAATGATGGCCCTGCGAGAGATTTCCAATAGGACATATCCTTTTGCACTCATAACAGTTTGGCTTGGAACATCATATGCATTTTCCATCTCCCTTATGAGCATAGGCTCCACAAAAACATTGGGTTCTACCAATTTGCCAAGATTCAGTATCCACAGGGTTGCATACTGGGATGGTCTTGTCTCTATTACCATAAAAGGAATGGAAAATGTCCCAACCCCTTTCCTTGATAATTGAAACCCTACACCTTGCCTCTTTGTCAGTGAAAACAATTCTCAGGTGATCTTGCATTGTAGATCCCTCAAACAATTCTAGCAAGTCTTGGTTTAGGCTCATGGTTTATCTGGTTAGCCTCCATGCACTTTCTTCTAATTTTTTCTCAAATCATGTTGCATTTCTTCAGTGGTCATAGAAGGAGTAAGAGGAGTAGGGGGTTGTGCTAAGGGTTACTATGCTTGAGCTGATTATTCTCCTATAGATTGCTTCTTGGAGCACCTTGCAGGCTTGGAGGGCTTTTCTTTGATTTGAGAAGCCTCTTTGGCTAACTCCTGAGGGTTTTCTTCTTGCAAGGTTTTCTTCGGAGAAATTGGGGCTTCCTTAGCAAGTATGTTATTTGTAGTGAGGGTATCATGTGCAGGGGATGGGGTTTCAGTAGAGGCTTCTTCTACTGAAGCCTTCTAGGTGCTCTTTCTCCTCTTTAGAGTGGGCTTTCTTGGTTTAGGATTAGGATAGGGCTCATCTGAAGACTCACTATCAGAAACAAGAGTGATGGTCTTCTGGACTATTTTTTTCTTTCTCTTCACAGCCTTTTCCTTTGGAGGGGAGCTAGATTCGACCTCCTTAGATACCTCTGGGATGGTTTTAGGGCTTTGTTGCATAGAAGGGGCACTCGCAATTTATTACATGGGGGGAACCATATCTACAGGCATAGCCTTAGTGATAGGGATTATTGAGCTTGCTTGAGTTGTTTGGGATTTCTTAGCAATAGGGATATCAGATTTCTTAGCAGGGGAAGCCATCTTAACACTTAAAATTGAGAAAAACTTCGAAAGAAAATGCAGGAATAAAACCTACCAAATTCTAGGGCACACACATAGACAACTCAAAATATCACTACAATAGTCTGATAATGTGCACAAGTAGGGAAAATTTACTTACTAGTTTGCTCTTCAACTAAAATTTCTAGAAGGCGCATTGGAATGGTGGAATTTGGTTTTCCTCTCACTCTAAAATGCTCTAAATTCTTTCTAGATGCAAGGTATGAAAGAATGCCACTGAATTTTGATTTTATTGTGATGCCATTAATTCATTCATGTTGGACAGAGGTAGTTGTTGGCACCAATTTTGAATTTCACCCATTGGTCTAGAAATAGACAGTCAGGATTACTCATTGACCTCCCTTGAATAGTGACGTGGCATCCTCATAAAGTCCCTTCTGTCACCTTAGAAATTCATACTCTCCTGAGCTTCCTTGTCCATCTTATCTTTCTCTATAGGATAAGCTTCTATTGTAGATTTCCCTTGTTTTATTTATCCCACAGTGTCATTTACCCTTTCTCCTATCCATGCAGGATAAGCTTTTATGTGCTTACCTTCAAAATCTTATCCCGCATTGCTCCTATCCCTTCCTTTAGCCTTTTTCTTGCAAGCCCTTTTCTTTAATCTTTTATCTTCTGTGGGATAAGATTTTGAACTAGCCTTTTCTTATCGCGCAACACTTCTCTTATCCTCATGGGAACATGCAGTAGAAGGCTTTCTCCTATTTCCTGCTTACAATTCTTATCACGTGGCCATCACTGAGCAAGAGAAACACATCGTAGGATAAGATTTCCTTTATGATCCTTCAACAATCTTATCTCACGGTGCACCTTTGAGTCTCACCATTGTTCTGGATCTCTGTCACCTTGTGGGATAAGCCCTTTTACCTTTTGCTTACGTATTTTCTTATCTCACGACTCTTTTCTTATCCCCGCAGGATGTGTGGGATAAGAAAAGCTTAGCATCCTTCTTTGTTACCTTGTACCGCATTGCTTTGTAATGCTTTTATAGTAGCTTGGAAATCCTGCGGGATAAGATTCCCTTTGTATTTAAGTCTACCCTTATCTTGCAAGCCTTTTATAACGTTCTTGGTTCATTTTTGGATAAGCCTTCACCACTTGCTTCCTTTGACCGCTCCTTATCCCACGTTGCTCTTAAATCACCTTGCGATTGTCACAGGATAAGGACTCCTTTGTAATTATTTCTTTCTTCTTATCCCACGGTGCCAGACCATTGATGCAAATGTGTCATGGGATAAGATGCAAGTTCTTTGGATATTACTATTTCCTTATCCCGCAAGGTTGAAATTCACATTGAAACCACTTGCGGGTTAAGGGACAGGGTGCACTTTCTTTTGAAATATTATCTCGCGTGACCGAGTCACTTGGGGCTGGTACTTAAGTGATTATTCACAACACATGTTAAACTTCATGGGTTAAATGGTCGTGCACGGGGCCTTGCTAGGTAAATAAAGGACTTAAGACCCGAGGTTTTTAAAAAATACTTAGGAATATTTTGTATATTAAAATAACCTTTTAAAATGATAATTCCTAATGCAAGGGGTCGGTAATCAAACAACAAAGAACCCTTTCGATCATCACTTAAGACATAGAAACCTACTATTATAAGTCAATAATGAGAATTAACATAGCCCAGGAGAGCTAGAAAGAGAACCTAAGACAAAAATAAAGCTTTTACAAACCCTAAAACCCTAACTCTTAGGAGACAAGCTTTGCATAAAACCAAATTTTTACCATATCCAACACACCCTTGACTTGACTTTTATTTAATCCTTAATAGACTTATCTAGACTATTTACAATGTTTTGGATTATGATTATATATGTGTTCAGATACTCATTATGATGCTAGACATTATTTGGACATATGTTATTTTGATGGTTTATATGGATGAAGATGCTATCATTATTGATCATGTGATTTGATGGATATATGTGTTTCATGGATCATATATATATATATATATATATATATATATATGTTGATAGATTATATTGATCATGGATTTGATGTTATTATGATTTCACTAACCCTATTTCATGATTACATATTATCAGTTGATTATGTGATGTGTTTGATTATTGTATGACTATCTGATGCAGAGATTCTTGGAGTTGCTCTTAGTCACCTAGTTGTCTTTCTTGTTCTTTCCAACCTTCTAACTCCTCAAGACCATCCAATGGTACTTGGTAAGGGTTATTCTAGTTAGACCTCCAAGGCCTAATCCACTTTTTCTTGCCTCCATGGTATAGCCAGAAATGTTTTACTACAACACTTCATATTGAGGATTCCACCTCAATCCCTATCACACCTTCTCAATGCTCCAACAACCTCTGCAAAGGATCTTTAATCATAGACTTGTTCCATGAGTGTAAAATGAAGTTACACAATGTCTTTGGTGTCTTTTGAGAGTTTTACCATCTTTAAAACCATCACCAAGCCTTCTCAAGCTCACTTTGTCTATTCCAGGCTCCAAATAGACCTAATTCAATTAGGGCTCCTTTTACAGTTTTCAGCACTTAACTTCATATCGACCCACACAAGACCCCAAAAAAATTAAATTTATGAGTACCCTTTTCCTAGTTACATACAATATTGCATAATGGTATCTGGGTTCTTCGTACACATGGGGTTTCTAGAACTGTCCTATTTTTAAGGGTTTTAGGGCTACCCGGGTGACTTGCAAACTTGGCCTTAGAAAGTTTCACCATTCAAAACCTCTACACAACCTAATCATGGATTATTTAAGGTAATTCAATATGGTCTCCAACCATGTGTCAACTTGGGCTCTACCAATCCATGTGTGTTCTGAAAACGCACATCTTTTGTTGTCCTAGTCTCACCAACTCCTAGTTGTGAGCCTAGGGTATCATTGTAAAATCACCACAAAGGTCTAAAAAGACAATAAACCTACACTAAATATGTTTACATACCCTATCCTATCATTCCATGGGATTTCAACTAGTTCCATCAGTGGATGCTCAGGTTAGAGCCATTTAATGCTTAAACCCTAGCCTACAAGGGTTTTGTACCTAGTTCATAGAGAATGGTTTGAATCTCTGCAACTAGACATAATCAAACCTTAAAATCTACCTTGATGGAAAGTAGATTCACTAGTTCTTCATGCCCTATAGGTAGGTTCCCCTGACAATTCCGTACTAGACCGTACAACATAGTAAAAACAAGGAAAAACAGTGAAAAACGGTGTAAAAACAAGGTTTTTGCTTACAAACAAAACTTTCTTTGCATTCCAACTCTTCCAACCTATATAATGACATTGTCTTTGGCTTTTAACAACATGATTCAGCTGGTTAGAACAAACTTCTTTACCGCCAACAACATAAAGTGCAACTTTTTGCAATGTTGCAAATGTCGCTTAACATTTTTACATATTTTTTATCCTTAGGATGCAACCTTGTACTCAAGTGTATTCCAAGGCTCCAAAGGCCCTCTATGCATTCTAGGAGACCTAAAACAATGCATTACACCCTTATTACATGATGAGTCTATTTTTAGAGTAGTGCACCTGTGAACAACATCAACATTATATCTTTCTAGGATATCAACATCTTGAACACAACAAAAGCTTGGACAACTCAACCTTGACTTCATTAAGTCCCAAATGGTTGGTCCACTTATTACAACATGAAAGACAACATAAAGACTTAAAAACAAACCAAAATTTTCATGGAGTGATAGGTGCCCTACACAATACTCCCCTGGGACAAAGAACTCAAGTCCCTTGAGTTAAGAGATCTTCAATTTCCACACCATGTTGAAGTATATATGATTCTGACATCCACATAGCATCTGATTCAAGTAACCCTACCCACTTTACAAGATAATGCTTGTATACTCATTTCCTTGTCTTCTTTATTACCTTGGTGTCCAAGATACTTTCCAACTTGACTGGTTGGCTTGGTGGCAAATCTCTCACCCAATCGTCAGTACCCTATGATGAAGTGTCCAACTGATGTGTTTGTGATTCTCCCTTGTATGGATAGAGATCACATACATTAAAGATAGGAGAAATACCCAAGGTGGGAGGGAGTTTAACTTCATATGCATTTTGACCATATTTATGTACCAACTTGAGAGGCCCAATCTTCTTCATCAATAGCTTAGTAGGCTGCCCTTTTAGAAGCCTCTCTTTCCTTAGGTATGCTAGGACCAAATCTCCAATCTTAAATTGCACATTCCTTCTTGTTTTATCAGCATTCATCTTATACTACTCGGACTTTTGTTGTAAGATTTGTCTTACCTTATCATGCACTTCTTTGATTCCTTCTGCAAAATTCTCACCTTGTGCACTCTTAGGTGTCATAGAACTGAGATCCCTGAGATCTAGTATGCCCCTAGGATGAAAACCATACACTATTTCAAAGGGACTTTTACCTATACTTCAGTTAACTAAGACATTGTATGCATATTCTGCTTGGCCAATTACCTAATCCCAAGTCTGCCCATGCTGTTTGGTGAGGCATCTTAGTAGATTACCCAAGGATCTGTTTACTACCTCTATTTGACCATCTGATTAAGGATGGTAGGTAGCTGAAAAAGATAATTTTGTGCCCAACTTTCTCCAAAGTGTTCTCCAAAAGTGGCTTAATAACTTTACATCTCTATCACTGACTATGCTTATTGGAAGGCCATGAATTCTAACTATCTCTTTGAAGAATAGTCCTGCAATGTAGGTGGCATCATTGGTGCTTTTGCAAGGTATAAAATGTGCCATCTTGCTGAACCTATCAACCACCACATACACACTGTCAAATCCCCTTGGAGTTCTTGGTAAACCTAACACAAAATCCATGCTTAAACATTCCCAAGGCCTCTGAGGTATGACCAAAGGTGGGTATAGACCTGCATTACTTGATGAACCTTTTTCTCTTTGGAAAATTGCACATTGCTCTACAAACCTTCTCACTTCTGATTGCAACTTGGGCCAATGGTAAAACCTACTAACCTCCTCCATAGTTTTATCTATGCTAGAATGACCTCCTAGACCTCCTTGATGCTTTTCTTGAATAATGTTTTGTCTCATAGAACATTGGGGAATGCAAAGAAGGTGTCCTTTAAACAACAAACCCTCTTGTATCATATAATCTAAATAAGAAACATGTGAGGTGTTAGAAAAATCAGAGCAAACAACATATATCTCAGCAAAGTCTTTATCATCCTTGTAGATGTCTTTTAACTCATTCCACCCGAAACTTTGCAATTGTATCTCCTACATAGACATGACTCTCCTACTTAATGCATCAGCTACCTTGTTTGCAGTGCCCTTTTTGTGCTTGATAGTGAGGGTGTAGAATTGTAAGTATTCAACCCACTTTAGGTGTCTTTGATTCAATTTCTCTTGCCCATTAAGGAAACTAAGGGCATGGTTGTTGGTATAAACTACAAACTCTTTGGGTGGCAAGTAATGGCACCACTTCTTCAATGATTGCACCATGGCATACAACTCCAAATCATATGTGGAGTATCTTTTCTTGGCTTCATTCAATTTCTCTGAAAAGAATGCTATAGGATGACCTTCTTGACTCAAAACGGACCCTATTGCCCTTTGGCTAGTATAACACTCTACTGTAAACAACTGACTGAAATTAGGCTATCTAAGGGTTGGAAACTCTTCTATCTTAGCTTTCAACAATTCAAATCCCTTATTGGCTTCCTCTATCCACTTAAATTGACATATAATCCCTCCTTTAATGGTATTAAGGCTTCTCACAAACTTCCTATAAAAAGATGCCATTCCATGAAAACTTCTAACATCACTTATACTCCTAGGTGTAGACCAATTAAGTATTGCCTCTACTTTACTTGGATCCATCTCTAAACAACCTTGTGAAATGACAAAACTAAGGTAAACTAACTATGTTTTCAAGAACTCACATTTTTAAAGGTTGATTTTGAGTTGAGCCTCCTTCAACTTCTTCAAGACCATCTCCACATGCTTAAGGTGTTTCTCCTTGGACCTACTGAAGACCAAAATGTCATCAAGATACACAATAACAAACTTTCCAATAAACTCAACTAAGACTTCATTCATGATCCTTTGAAAGGTACTAGGTTCATTGGTGAGGCCAAAAGGCATCACCATCCACTCATATAGGCCTGCATTGGTTCTAAATGTTGTCTTCCATTCATCACCAGGTCTGATTCTTATCTAATGATAACCAGATTTCAAGTCCATCTTTGAGAAGGAGCATGATCCACCTAGATTTTCCAATAGGTCCTCTATCCTTGGCACGGGAAACCGGTATCTTATGGTGATCTTATTAATTTCTCTTGAGTTGGTGCACATCCTCCATTTTCCTCCTTTTTTGGCACTAGAATAGTGGGAACAACACAAGGACTCAAACTCTTTTTAATAAACCCTTTGTCTAAGAGTTCTTGCACTTGTTTGGCAATCTCCTCATTTTGGCTAGGTGTCATTTTATAAGAAGCTTTGTTAGGCCAATTTTCCCTTGGTATCAAGTCTATTTAGTGATTAACATCCCTCATTGGAGGAAAATAATTAGGGATATCATCTCCTATAACCTTTACATATTGCTTTAATAAGCCTTGCACTTCTTGAGGCACTTCACTCATTGGATCTTCCTTAGCTTCATCTTTAGGCTTTAGCACTATAGCATGGCCCTGATTACATTCTTGTTTTAACACTTTAAGGAACTCTTTGCCACTCATCAACATAACACTTGACCTTACTTGTTTTTCCTCCTTTGGATTAGGTAATGGATCCATTTGATACTTCTTACCATTCTTAGTGATGAGATAACTATTATTTTCTCCATCATGACAGGCTTTCACATCATATTGCCATGGATGGCCCAAGAGAAGATGACAGGCATCCATAGGCAATATGTCACATAGAATTTTGTCTTTGTATTCACCAATTTCAAAGTCCACCCATGCTTGTTCATCAACTAAGACATGTTGACCCCGGTTGAGCCATGATACCTTATAGGGAGTGAGATGAGGCAATCTTTTTAGTTTGAGCTTATCCATCATTTCAACTGAGATAATATTCTCTGTGGAACCTGAATGCACAATCAAATTTAAAAATTTTCCATGTGAATTATAAGTGGTCCTAAATAGACTTTTCCTCTATGGTGGCTCTTGAGCCTGGGGTATCTTTAACATTGTTCTTCTCATCATCAAATTTTCCCCATGTGTCACTGGCCTTGCCTTGCTGATTGGAGAGATCTCACTTTGAGTATCCTCCTGTTGCACTAACCGAGTCCTTCTCTCACTCGTATGAACTTGAGGAACTTGAGGCTTTTCCCGAGCACCTGCTCACGGTATGTCCTACTTGGTTGCAGTCATAACACCTATCAGTGAAGACTATATTTCCTCTCCCTGAGCTTCCAAACCGACCTCTAAAATTTCTTCTCCCTCTAAAGGATCCTCTATATGTCCCTCTTTGAGGGTCCCCACTTCCTTCTTGGTTTTGATGCTCTTTATTTATTGAAGCACTTTGTCCTCTACCAAAGGTTCCTCTACCCCTGAAGTTCTTACCACTTCTATGCTTCTGATTTTTCTCACTTCTCCTTTTGATCTTTTCCTCTACCCTTGATGCAAACTGAAAACACTTGTGAACAATGTCTGGTGTGAGGATGCTTATTTCTTCTTGTATGTTTTTCCTAAGACCATTCATGTATCTAGCCAATTTCTCCACTTCATTCTCATGTTTCCTAGACTTCAAACTTAGTTTGTGGAATTCCTTAGTGTATGCATTGACATCTAGTTCCCTTTGTTCCAAATTTTGTAGTCTCTTGTGGATTTGAATTTCATAATCCCCTGGTAGGAATTGAGCTTTCATCCTTATCTTCATATGCTCCCATGAAGTTATCTTTTCCTTACTTACCTGTCCCCTTTCTTCTTGCATCATGTTCCACCAAACCAGGGATGATACCCTCAATCTTGACTTGTCTACATTTACTCTTTTCTCCTCTACTACCTCCTTACAATCAAAATGATTATTCAATGCTTCTATCCAATCTAATAACTCCTCTCCATTGAGATCTCCACCATAGGTGGGTAATCTATCCAAATTATCCTTGGAGATGGATTTGATTGCATCCAAGAATAGTTTTTGGTCTTGAGACATTGCTACTATTGTCTAGTCCTCCTCATCTTCCACTTCTTCATCTGTCTCATCTCCCCATTCTATCTTAATCTTCTCCTTCTTGGCATCTCAGGTCCCTTTATTTTCTTCCTGAGCTTTCAATCCTTCTAACATCTCTGTCACCATCTACCAGATGGCTTCTGGTGTCATTGCCTTTCAAGGCATTGAACTTGCTTCTGATTCCTCACAATCTGACATACACTAATGTTTCAAAGGGTGGCTCTGATACCACTCTGATTTAGAGATTCTTCGAGTTGCTCTAAGTCACCTAGTTGTCTTTCTTGTTCTTTCCAACCTTCTAACTCCTCAAGCCCATCCAAAGGTACTTGGTAAGGGTTCTACTAGTTATACCTCCAAGGCCTAATCTACCTTGATGGAAAGTAGATTCACCAATCCTTCATGCCCTGCAGGTAGGTTCCCCTGATAAGTCTGTAATAGACCCTACAAAAGAGTAAAAACAAGGAAAAACAGTAAAAAACGGTGTAAAAACAAGGTTTTTGCTTACAAACAAAACTTGCTTTTCTTTCCAACACTTCCAACCTATACAATGAAATTGTCTTTGGCTTTTAACAACATGATTTAGTTGGTTAGAACCAACTTCTTCACCGCCAACAACATAAAGTGCAACTTTTTGCAATGTTGCAAATGTTCCTTATCATTTTTACATCTTTTTGATCCTTAGGATGCAACCTTGTACTCAAGTGTACTCCAAGGTTCCAAAGGCCCTCTATGCATTCTAGGACACCTAAAATAATGCATTACACCCTTATTACATGATGACTCTATTTTTAGAGTAGTGCACCTATGAACAACATCAACATTATATCTTTCTTCGATATCAACATCCTGAACACAACAAAAGCTTGGACAACTCAACCTTGACTTCATTAAGTCCCAAATGGCTAGTCCAGTTATTACAACATGAAAGACAACATAAAAGATGTAAAAATAAACCAAAATTTTCATGGAGTGATAGGTTCCCTGCACCACTATCTTTGTGAGAGGGACGATGTCACATCACTCATTGTGAGTGGGATGTGTTGTTGCGATTCCCTATCACTTGCTTGTTATGATATATATGTTGTATCATTTCTTTTTGGTTCCAAGGTTTGCAGGTACCAGACACCGACTCTACCTGGCATCATAGGTCTAAGCGTATCTATAAATACCAATGGCATGTGGCTCAGAGATGGCATGAGTTCCCTTCACATATTCTAGGTCTAAGTTGTTCACTTTGAGTCGTCAGCACCTTGGCACAATTTGCAATGTCACTTAGTGCGATATGGCTTTGTGAGTATGCTAGTTATTGTTGATTTATTTAATTAATTGATGCATGATTTTATATGGATCTTGATTGATTAATTTAATGGTCTATTTAATATAGTTTTATTTGAGTATTTAATTTGTGTGATTTAATGTCTTTTATTTATTATTGAGTTATTGGCATTTTGATTATTTGGAATTGACTATTTAAATAGTTATCTATTTATTTATTGTTTATTTAATATTTATTTTTATTTATTATTTTTTAATGTGTTGAATTTTAATATTGAATAATATTTTAGTAAGGATATCTAATTATTTTATAGTCTTGGGTTATTTATTAATTATCCATTTGATTTATTTTATTATACCCTATGGTTATTTGTATAGTTTATTATTTATTATATGGGGGTAAAAAAGTATTTTACCTTATCTCTTTTTACATCCCCACTTATAAAAATATATATGCTTTTTATATTATTCCTACCTGCCCTTTATTCCCATTGGTTAAATTTGAAATGAGAACTAATATTATAACTATGATGGGTAGGTGAAATATATTCCAAATTGGAATATTTTGATTGGTCAAGGATGTGGCTAGGGTTTATGGTTTTCAGGGATTTTTATTTTCAAGCCTATGATGGTTCTATTAGATAGTTCAATAACTAGAAGACAACTGAGATGGGGTGGGGGTAAATCGGTTGTCACAGATTATTGGAACTATTATCAATTTAAAACTTTAATACCAAAACATATAACATTAATATCAGAATAGCTATTAAACCAATTAAGCATAAACAATAATCACATAATAAAAGCCATCCACAAGACACCAAGATTTATACGTGGAAAAATCGGTAAAGGGAAAAACCATAATGGGAAGCCTACCCATAGTTAGATAATACTTCTGCAGTAAGTATGTGAATTACAATTGAGGGGCCTGCACTTTCAAGAAGGCCAACAACCTAGAGCACACTAGTCATCACAAAAGGAGCCTCACTGACTACATAGAAATCCAGACTACAATCCGGAGAAAAGTTGAACTGCAAAAGATAGCATCTCCTATGCCTAAGTATAGTTCCAGTTAAGCTCTCTCCACTGAGGACTAAATCCTCTTACATAAACCCAATTCAATATCCAACAATTGACCAAATCCTCTGCCTGAATGATATTACATTAATTGCACATTACATTCCTTGACCATGACCTTTTTCCTAACCATGATGAGCTACAATGAGATCTTACACATATATATACAAATCCTCAACCATAAACAATTAGGTCGGCCACCAGATAATAAACCAATTACATAATTACAAACCATGTCAGTCATAGACCAAAAAAACAATATCCAACACATAAGATATCTTGAAAACACATCGAGAGGTCCAATCCACATGTTACATTAAAGTCGGTCCATAACCTAGATCAATCGGGACCCAGTATAGGTCCATACGCTACAACAATGATCTCCATCTGCCAAGTCTCAAACATGATCACCAACAGCATCCTGAAACTCCACCAGAAACTACACCAACACCACTTATGCATTTCAACAAATATCTTCATCAAAAGGTCTACTGGTCAAACCCTCACCAAAACCAGAAGCTAAGCTTCCAAGCAAGCAAGATAGCATCCAATCAACAAACCAAAACCAACTGACTGGATATGAGCATGAGTATCATGAATAAGCCAATTCCATCACCAAATCATACCGGAGCCTATCGGATCATGTCAGATATAAATCAACCAGAAACCACTCAACCTACCGAGACTAGAAGGGTTTCGGTAAAACATCCAAACAACTAGTGTTGGCATCAAGGACAAAACATAAATGCAACACATAATCAATTCCACCAAATGGCCAACAATCTCCCCCTTTGGCATTGATGGCAACACTAGATGTGAAAAACATCTAAGTGCCAATAAATGCCAAACAAGTCTCCCCCAATGGAAGACAGCCAACAATCTCCCACATACAGCTCTGAATTACACATATATCTCTCCCCCTAATGTATTCAACTCCTTAAGTTTTTCTTTTTCACATCAATATCTCTCCCCCTTTGACATCAATGCCAGAAATATGACAAAAATATCAAAGCAAAAACATAATCCACTGAATCACAAAGCTGACTACTCCCCCTGAGCAGTAGCATCCCACATCAGTGCCAGAATGAATATTGTCTCTGATAATGCATGTTGGACTGATGCCAAACCGCATAAATCAAGTCTCTATCAGAGGGACAAAAACTCCCAATCTGTCTCTCAGGTACTCAAATGATTTCTTGGGCAAAGGTTTAGTGAAAATATCTACAATCTTCTCTTTAATGTTCACATAAACCAGTCTAACTTCATTTGCTTCCACCTTTTCCTTCAAAAAGTTATACTCGATAGATATGTCCTTTATTTTAGATTGAAATACCAGATTCTTTGATATATCAATAGCAGCATAGTTATCACAGTGAATAACTACTGGTGCATAACAATCCACCTTTATATCCTTCAAAATTTGCTTCATCCATAGAACTTGTGTACAGTTAGTAGCAATAGCAACATACTCAACTTCAGTAGTAGATAAAGAAGTACATGACTTTTTCTTGCTGATCCATGAAACCAACTTCTTTCCAAGAAAGAAAGCTCCACCGGAAGTACTTTTCTGGTCATCAACATCTCCAGCCCAATCGGCATCTGTATATGCACATAAAGTAAAGTTATCATCCTTAGGGTACCACAAGCCATATTCTAATGTACCTTGCAAGTATCTAAAAATCCTTTTCACCACAATCTCATGATTGATCACTCTGAAATCTTGAAACAATATAAACAACATTCATAATTTTAGGCCTACTTGGAGTCAAATAAAGAAGACCTCATATCATAGATTTGTATCTTGTATGATTTATCAGTGCAGAAACATCTTTTATTGTCAATTTATCACTTGTAACCATAGGAGTACTTACTAGTTTAGAATCTCCCATACCAAATTTCTTCAACAATTCTTTAGCATATTTAGTTTGATAGATGAAAATACCTTTGTCAATCTAAGCAATCTACAAACCTAAGAAGAGTTTCATCTCACCAATCATAGACATCTCAAATTCTTTCTCCATATTCTTAGAAAATTCTATGCATAACTTATCTTCACCTCCAAAAATAATGTCATGAACAAATACTTCAATAATCAGTATATCATCATTAGTGATCTTATAATATAAATTGTTGTTAGCATTGCCCTTAATAAAACCAAGGTTCAGAATATATTTATCCAACCTTGCATACCAAGCTCTAGGTGCTTGTTTCAATCCATATAAAGCTTTCCTTAACCTGCAAACCATATTTGTATCATCTGATAGTGAAAAACCATCAAGTTGCTGAATATAAACTTCCTCATCAAGATCCCCATTCAAAAATGCACATTTAACATCCATCTGATAAACCTTGTAGTTTTTATAAGAAGCATAGGAAAGAAATAATCTTACAACTTCAATCCTAGCTACAGGTACAAAAGTCTCTCCATAATCAATTCCTTCCTTCTAATAATATCCTTTACAAACCAATCTAGCCTTATTCCTTATAACTTGACCATCCTCATTTAATTTATTCCTAAAAACCCATTTAGTTCTAATAACATTTTTATTTTTAGGCCAAGGAACCAAGGTCCATGTGTTATTTTTCTCAATCTGATCTAATTCATCTTCCATAGCTTTCAACCAATTTTCATCTTTACATGCCTCAATTACTGATACCAGTTCAACTTGTGAAATTAAACATACCTCATTAGTTGCCAGTCTTCTTCTTGTCATCACTCTATTTCTCTTATCCACAATGATTTGAACTTCTGAATGATTCAATCTCACATAGCTAGGAGTCTTTTGACTTTCTGTTCCTCTTCCCTATTCTTCAGTTACTATATAATTCTCTAATACTGTCAAAGTAACTAGTTCAACACTCTATTTTGGTAAAGGTTCTACCAATTCAGATATAATCATTTCCACTGTCGGTTCCTTCTCATAAACTCTTATTTGACTTATGTTTAGCTCATCTACTTTGACATTAGCACTCTCCACAATTCTCTGCAATCTATTTTTATAACATCTATATGCTTTGCTTTCATTAGAATAGCTAAGAAATATGCCTTCATCACATCTAGGATCAAATTTCCAATGATATCATCTCTCTTGATATAACATTTACTACCAAAAATTCTAAAATACTTAACTGTAGGTGTATTGCCAAACCATAATTCATAAGGCATCTTACCGGTTTCTCCTTTGATATGTACTCTATTCAATGTATAAATTGTTGTTCTCACTGCGTTTCTCGAGTACATATGAGGTAGACTAGCTTCCATCATCATTTTTCTAGCAGTATCCAAGATAGTTTTGTTCTTCCTTTCCACAAGTCCATTCCGCTAAGGTTTTCGGGGAGCAGAAAATTGTCTTCTTATACCATGCTTCTCACAAAATTTATTAAACTCACTGCATGTGAATTCTCCACCATTCTGACCTGAAACATTTAACCTTCAATCATGTCTCAGTTTCCACTTTAGCCTTAAATATTTTAAACTTTTCAAATGCTTGAGATTTTTCTCTCAAAAAAGTAACCCACATCATTCTAGAATAATCATCAATGATTAGCATGAATATCTATCACCTTGAAAATTTATAACTCTAGTAGGGCCACATAAATCAGTATGAATAAGATCAAGAACATCATTTGATTTATCTTGTATACTCCTAAAAGAGGTTCTGATCTATTTACTCATTTGACATTCTTTACATACCACATTATAGGGCTTCATAATCTTAGGTATATCCTCAACTGCCTTAGTTGAACTGATCTTCACAATGCAATCAAAATTCACATGACATAACCTTTTATGCCATAGCCAACTCTCATCAATCTTTATAATCAAACATGTCTTCTCACCAGAGTTCAAATGAAATATATTACCTTTTGTCTATGTACTGGTTGCAATCTCCAAACCTGATCTGGTAAAGATTTTGCATTTTCCATCTTTGAACTGTAATTGAAATCCCTTATCTACCAATTGTCTTACACTCAAAAGATTATTCCTTAAACCTTCAACATAATAAACATTGTCAGTATTGTTCTTACCATCCAATGATATAGTTCCTTTTCCTTTGATTATACATGCTTTGTCATCTCCAAATCTAACTAGACTGCCATGAAATTCTTGCAAAGATAGAAACTTCCCTTTATCTCCAGTCATATGATGTGAACAACTGCTATCAATTACCCATTCATCTTTGTCTTCAATTTTAGTAGCAAGTGCCTTCTCTTCAGGTACATTCTCTTCTAGTACCATATCATCTTCCTTGATAGCCAGTAACATGCATTCCTTCCCATTGTTGTAACCACAAGCAGAGTTTTCTGTCGGTTCATCATCAAAATCAGTAATGCCTTCCTCATCCGCTATGTAGCATTATTTGTCTTTGTTTTTCTCATATTTGTACTTGTTTTGATATCTAGGGTTAGGCTTAAATGATCTTCTTTCTCTTTCTTCAAATCTTGAATTCCTTTCAGGACATCTAGATGCAAAATGACCAATCTTATTACATGCAAAACATTTAAAAGGTGCTTTTTCTTCATACTTACTTCCTACCGGTCCTTTAGGTACTCTTCTAGAAAATAATGCTTCAAGTTCCTCAAACTCATCATCTTCTTTCTTCATATCTTCTAATTCCTTTGGATACAAAGCTTTCCAGTCTTTCTTACTAGTTGTAGATGTAGATGCATGAAAAGCAGGTTCACACTTCATAGCTCCAGAAGGTCCAAATTCTTCAAGCTCAAAAGAAGATAGCTTCCCAACCAAAGTATCTTTGTTGACAAATGTATTAGTTGTTGTTCTCAACTCATTAATAGTAGTAGCCTTCATTTTGTAATCTGGTGGTAGGGCTCTCAAGACTTTAGAAACAATTTCATCTTCGCTCAAAGTTCCACCAGAACATTGAATTCCCATAACACTCTTATTTACCTTTTCCATGAATGTAGTAATCCTTTCATCTTCTTCCATCTTCAGGTTTTCATATCTCACCTGGTAACCATCAATTTTAGCAATCTTCACTGTAGGGTCATCTTCATTAAGAGTCTCCAACTTATCCCATATAGCCTTTCCAGATGATTTGTTGGTTAATCCCATTATTTGTTGATCAGAAAGTGCACACAAGAGGGCTTCTCTTTCTCTATAATCATTCTCAAGCTCCTTGTTCAGGTTTACCAAAGGAGGATTTCTAGATCCTGGATTATAAGGTGTGACACCATTCTATGTGATCTCCCAAATCTCCTTGCCAAGACATCTCAGATGAGTCTCCATCCAAATCTTCCATACTGTGTAATTTGTTCCATCAAGCCTCAGAATATCCCTTTGAAAGATAGCTCCATAAGAAGTGGATGAAATTGAACTGTTAGTTACCATAAGATCTTCCTCAAGCACTTAAGCTTTCTGCAAAGAGGACTGAAGCTCTAATACCAACTGTTAGACAGTTCAATAACCAGAAGACAACTGAGAGGGTGAGATGAATTAGTTGTCACAAATTACTAAAACTATTAGCAATTTAAAACTTTAATACTGGAACCCAAAACTTTAATACTAAAATAGTAGTTAAACCAATTAAGCATAAACAATAATCACAGAATAAAAGCCATCCACAAGACACCGAGATTTATACATGGGAAACCCAGTGAAGGGAAAAACCACAGTGGGAAGCCTAGCTACAGTTAGATAATACTTATGTAGTAAGTATGTGAATTACAATTGAGGGGCCTACACTTGCAGGAAGGCCAATAGCCTAGAGTGCACTGCTTGTCACAAAAGGAGCCTCACTGACTACATAGAAATCCAAACTACAATCCGGAGAAGAGTTGAACTACAAAAGATAGCATCTCCTATGCCTGAGTACAGTTCTAGTTAAGCTCAATACTAGAGGACTAAATCCTCTTACATAAACCCAATTCGATATCCAATGATCGACCAAATCCTTTGCCTGAATGATATTACATTATTCTTACATTACATTCCTTGACCATGACCTTTTTCCTAACCATGATGATCTACAATGAGATCTTACATCTATATATATAAACCCTCAACCATAAACAATTAGGTAAGCCACCAGATAATAAACCAATTACATAATTACAAACCATGTCGGCCTTAGACCAAACAAACAATATCCAACACATAAGATATATCGGAAACACATTGAGAGGTCCAATCCATACGTTACATTAAAGTTGGTCCATAACCTAGATCAACCGAGACCTAGTATAGGTCCACACACTACAACAATGAACTCCATCTGCCACATCTTGAACATGATCACCAACAGCATCTTGAAACTCCACCAGAAGCTGCACCAACACCACTTATGAAATTCAACAAATATCTTCATCAAAATCTCTACTGGTGAAACCCTCACCAGAACCAGAAGCTAAGCTTCCAAGCAAGAAGGATAGCATCTGATCACCAGACCAAAACCAACTAACTAAATATGAGCATGAGTATCATGAACAAGCCAATTCCATCACCAAATCATACCGAAGCCTACCGGACCATGCCAAATCCAAATCAACTAGAAACCACTCAACCTATCAGGACTAGAAGGGTGTTAGTAAAGCATCCAAACAACTAGTGTTGGTATCAATGACAAAACATCAATGCAACAAATAATCAACTCCACCAAATGGCCAACAAGTTCATGAGTTACTTTCTCTTGGCTTCCTCTGTAATTTTGATTATGGTCTTTTGAAATTTGGGATTTTGGTTTCTAGAGCTTGTTAGAGTGTGTGTGTGGACTCTTCATCAGTTTCCTTTCACCACATAGGGTGCAGGTTGGAGCCTTTTTGCCTTTGTTTTAGGTTTTAGACTTCCAAGATTGTATGCTCTATGTCTACATTGGTTGGGGACCTGGGAATGTTATTTACTTCTATCTTTTATCTGGTTTGATATAATTTAAGAGAAATCAATGGGTGTATAATTATATTACTTAGTTTGGATTTGGGGAAAGAATATTATTTTGTGAGCATTACCATGAATGCATGACCCATGTATTGTATTCTTTCTTTGGTTTATTTTTTTCCACATTAATAGATTTACTTCTCATTGCCTTGGAGATTGAATCTTCTTGTTGTGATTTTCATGGTGGGTTTGAGGTTTTGGGTAAGGTTGCAGCTTCTTGTGAGCCTCCTAGTCTAGCATTGTTGTGAGGGAGACTCATAAAACCTCTTCCCTTCCTCCATAAATTATTTATGTGATGTTTTTGGGACATTATTCTATGTTTTTAATGAATCCTTGAGTTTGTATAAGAGGTTCTTGGATTTTGTGGAAGTTTTATGCAAAATTTCTAAGTATTGATAGCCTTTTTGTGTATTTTGGAAGGAATTTTCTTGCTAGGACTGCGATATGTTTTTTGCAAGATCTGGTGCCTTGATTTTTTCTGTTTGAATTTTTTTTCATCTTCTTGGAGGTCTCTTCATGGCATTCTAAGTGGTATCAGTTTTGTCATTTAACCCTACTTGTGCATTTTCCATTTTGGATTTCGTACTTGGCTTCTTTTCTGCAAATTTTGTCTCTGTGGCATATGTGCCACTTTAGTGGGCATATGCACCACAAAACAATGTAAATGTGCCATAAGATAGTGTAAATGCACCATAGGATTGGTCATATGTGCCACTTTGTAGTATTTTATGGTTAAGTCAAGTTTTATAGTCTGTTTGATATTTGCTCAGTTTGGACCTAAACCAGAGGCATTTTTGAGGGCTTTATTGATGTTTTTCAGGTGTTGGTTGATTGGTTTTGATTTCCTTCTATGGATCTCTTTGTGTTTCATTATCATTTTATGGTTGTTTGGATAGGCTTTCTTTCATGTTGAAGCGCCATGTGAGAGAAGTGTTGGGTTGTGATTTTGAGCCAACAAGTGAAAGGCCTTGTTCTGACTTTATCTCTTGTTAAGGACAGATTTGTTGTCCCTTTTTGATGGCCCTTGATGTATTTTTTTGCCAAAAGGCTCATTTGGTTTTATTTTCTTATAGCAAGTTGTATGCTCTTGCACATGTGAAAAGATTATCGGCTGCATGATGACTATTTATGATTCAGATTTGCTTATGGTTTTGGAGCCTCTTGTGAATATTATTGTTTGGGTCCATGTTAGGGGGAGTGGGATTTCTTGTGATGGCCAGGATCATGAGAGATAGGATTGCATGAGGTTCCTTATAAGGATGCATGAAGTCTAGGTCGCCAAAGCACATTGGAAGTTTACCATGATTGTAATCAAGTGATAACATTAATAATGAATTAATGGGATGGGTAATTAGATTTATTAATCAAGATAATTAATAGTTGAGCCCCATGACTTGATCCTAGGGAGGATGTTTTAGGATAATCTTGGGAATGCCATTATGATGGCAAGTCAATCTCCCTTGGTCTCTCATAGGTTTAGATGGTTCTGCATGTCCATCAGGCTTGTACCTTATGTATAGTATTTGTTATAGGATGACATGTGATGACACTCCACTTCTACATGTGTCCCCTTGATGATTGTTCTTATGCCTTATGGATTTGCATTTTTGACTTGTGGATTTGTAAGCCTCTAGAAGTTTCTTACTTGTGATTGTTTGTGATTGGTTCATGCTTGAGAGTCCTTGTTGTGTTGGGTCTCTTTGGTTGTTGAGTGTCAACCTAGATGTAGAGTGTGTGTTTGTACCTTGTGTCATCTCCTAGCATGGGGGGTGGTTCCTTTGGTTCCACATGGTTGGGTGGTTGGTGCTTTTCAACCATTGGGATATTCTTATGTATTCTTCATGCATGGTTTTAGATTTTTCAGCAGTTATGGATGTTTCTTGTAGTAGATTTATGTAATGGATATCTTGGATTTATGCAATTTATTATCATGTAAAGAATGTAGATGAATTAGGAAGAGCCATGTTCATGATGTAATATTCATATGGGTCTAAATGTAATTGTATTGTAGTTGATACCTTAGGATTATGACATGATTTGTATTATTATGACCATGAGATGTATGGTAATGTTTTTGTATAATGAATGTATATGAGCTTGATGTACTTAGACATTGTAATGGAAATTATATTTGTAATAGAATGGTTTCATGTTATTATTGTATTAGTTTAGATTCCATGGTTATTATCTAGAAGTATACTTATATGTGTCTGGCCTTAAGAAAATGGAATGCATATACTATAGGAATTATGGATAATTAATGTTGTCATGTAGATATGATGTTGTTTATGCAAATGTATTGGAGGTTAAGAAGAATGCATAGGATATAAGATTAAAAAAATAATTAAGACTCTTGCATTAATGCATATACAATTCAAGATGAAGGGAAATGATCATGTTAGGAATTTGAATGCATGTGTAGTATGGATAATAGATAAGTAAGAATGAATATGCCTATGCATTAGAATTGTAATTTTAGCATTGTAAATGGATATTGATCATGTAGTTATAAAATGGTTAAGGATTAAAAACATGTTTGGATTTTGATGGAGGTGCATCCCCGGTCCTTGGCAATCTTGCATCAACCAAAAATATTTATTTTTGTTTTCTTTTCTATATTTTCTAGCTTTGGCTCATTGGAACTTGTGAGGTTAGATTTTTCTTGAAGAATTGATCATCTTTCTTATTCCTAAGCCATGAAGCATTTAGATTTTTTTCTAGCAAGTTATCACTACCAATTTCTGAGATAGTTTTTTGGTATCGGTTGCCTGGACCTATTTCCATTAGTGATCTACCGGATCCTTTTCATAGCTTGTGGAGCCCTGAGCATTGATTCCAATGTTCGTTGGCATGTGGCTGACCTTTCCTTTGATCTACACTTCATCATTTGGATTTTCTAGAGGAATCTCTTTGGCAGAGGCTGATCTTGTTGGTTTTACACGTTTGGTCTTGTTCTTCAGGTTTTGATCCCTTTTTGGGCTGACCGGATCTCCTTGGATCATATAAATCATTATAATTGGTAATTAGGATATAGTCAAGGTGGTAGACATAACATAGAAGCTATATCTTAAGATTTGATGTCCCGGTTGTGACCTGTTATGTGATTGAGCATGTTTTAGCAGGCCTATGAGCTAGTTATTGTAACCCGGATGTTACCGGTTGACTATAATTAATTTTCATGATATAAATCATTCATTTCTACATTGCCTCCATCATATCCTTGTGTTTTTGTTGTGTTTACTCTTGCTGACCGTTTTAGATTGATCTCTTTGAGGTCTCTCCTAACTAGTGACTGCACCAAGTGGTATCAGAGCGAATTTATTTTGAAGATTGTGTTGTCCTAAGAATTTTGTTGTGGGGTGGTAGACTATGGATCTGACCTGCAACTGTCAAGGACTAGCATGAAGATACTGCGAGGAGGAAACATGAATGGTGTAGTGCGTGGGAATGTAGATCCGACTATGATGGAGATGGTGAGAGGAATTGTGGCCTGGTTGGAAATTGTTGAGGTAGCTCAGAGAAGAGGTTTCCATATTGAAGATGTGATTGAAGATGAAGCAGAAGAAGCACCAACAAAACAAGAAAACCCACCGGTGGTCGACCCAAATGAAGAGAGGTTTTTGAGGGTTTTGAGTAGGGTTAATACTAAACCACATTTTAACACAACGAAATATGATTAAATGTTGGATTCAGATGAATTGATGGATTGGATCTCAGAGATGGAGAAATATTTTAATTTTGAGAACATTGTCGAGGAAAAGAAGGTGAAGTATGTCTGTACCTCGTTGAAAGATCGTGCATCTCTTTGGTGGGAGCATTTGTAGGTTGATAAACAAAGAAGAGGTAAAGAGAAGATCAAAACATGGGATCAGATGCTTCCTAGGTTAAAATCAAAGTTTATGCCAGTTTATTATCAAGTAAATCTGTTCCAGAAATTGGAAAATTTAAAGTAGACGAAATCTAGTGTCAAGGAGTACACCAGAGAATTCTAGAAGCTCAATATCAGATCTAGACATATTAATGATGAGGTTGAAAAAATTGTGAGATATTTGAATGGATTGTGGAGGTCTATACAAGATGAACTTAGTTTAATCAAGTTGCAAAGTGTTGAAGAAGCTTATCAATATGCCCTAAAAGAAGAAGAGAACCTGAAAAAAAGACATGAGCACAGACAGAAAGGTATAGGTGGAAGGTTTACTGGAGGAATATTTCAAGGACAGAGAGGATATACCAGAGGAAGAGGAACCTGTACTAATCAGAACAAGGACAAGGAAGTGAGCAAAGAAGGTAATTCATATTGGAAGGATGACAAAAATTTCTATCAGAGGAGAGAACCAGATGGTTACTGAAATGAGAATTTTGGAAAAGATAATGGAAGACAAGACAAGAGAGTGTTTAGAGGTACTTTCTTTAAGTGTGGAGGAGAAGGATATCATGCTTTCGAATGTAAGAAGATAGAGAATACCGAGAGAGCAGTAGTGGTGGAAGAAAACCCCACCAGATCAATTGACAAACCAAAAGATGGAGAACTATTGATGATGAGGAGAGCTTTGTATACCGAAGGAGATGAAGAGCCCTTGCAGAGGAGGAATTTGTTCAAGACCAAATGTAAGGTATCTAGTAAGTGTTGTAAAGTTGCTATTGATAGTGGTAGTTCACATAACCTTATTTTAGAAGAGATGGTGAATAAATTGAACTTGGAAAGATTGAAACAACCTAAGCCTTATTAGATAGCATGGATTTAGGATGAACATAAGTTGTTAGTAAGTGAGCAATGTTTGGTTAAACTGAAAATTGGGAATTATCATGATGAAGTATTTTGTGATATTATGCCTATGGATATTTGTCACCTTTTTTTGGGTAGACATTGGTAGTTTGATAGACAGGCAATACATGATAGGAGAAAGAATGTAAACACTATTGTGGCAAATGGGATGAAACAGACCTTGTTGCCCTTGGAGAAGCCTTTGAAGAGTGAAGTCTGTATGAATGATAGAATTTGTTTGGTTGATGGAAGGAAGTTCTTGGATGGAATGAGACATGAGAAGGTGTGTTTTGCCTTAGTTCTTAAGAAAACTGAGAATTCGAAGCATGAAGAAGAACAAATGGAAGAGATAAAGTGTTGGCAATATTACAAGGATATTGAGAAGGTTGTTGATGATTATGGACATAACTGATTAAAGATGTTCTACTATCTTGATATTATTATTTTGTCATTGATGTAAAGAAATTGATTTTCTAATTTAGTATGATGTTTCCATATCTTAAGAAATATGATATGAAGATTATAAAGAAGTTGGTAAAGACACAGGAAAGAATATGATGAATAAGGGGATAAGTTATTCAATGGGCAACTCTACCGAGTCAGACAATGATGAGATCTTGATGTTTTAGATTGTTTTAACATCATACATATGTTGTAAAATGTAAAGGTTCATACTATACTATGTTATCAAGCAGAGAACCTAGTCGGTAAACCCTAAGGAACCTAGTCAGTAAACCCTAAGGTTATCGCAGTCGATTAATGAAGACAAAATGTCTACCAAGTGAAGTTTAGTATTCACTAAGTTGTAACCGAGCTATAACAGAATGCATTAAATGTTTACATGTTATATTTAATGAAAGATGCTAATGAGCTGGAGCAGATCAATGATTGGCAAGCCATAAAAGAAGTTTGTTAAATGAATCTAAGGCAATGGAAAGTCGGCAAGAAGATCTACAGCTCAGATTGAACCGCATTACCCTAACACAAGTTTCAAGGAGATTGTGCAAGTTCCAAGGTAGGGTAAAACAATTTCAGATCAAAAGATACAATGAACCTGGACAAGATTGAAGATTTGATGGCTATGATTGATCATGGGAAATGTGATCAAGGAGATTAAGTGGTTAGAAGATTGTTTATAAATAAGGAACTGTTGATAAACAATGTATGCGAGCAAGTGTATGCATAGGGATGCTACATAGTGATTACTGAGCACAGAGGCTTGAAGGCCTGTTAGAATAATAGAGTATTGATACCCAGGAGATAGACAAGATTAGTTCTATGTCTAGATTGTATTGAACAAATAGGAATCTGCTTTAGCATTTCAGATGTGAAGTTGGAGATAGATTGTATTACTGTTATTTCGTGAAAGTGATAGGAAATCTCTTAACCAAGTGGACTTAACAGTCTTATATGTAAATCCTCTAACAAGGTGACATTCTTATTGAGTGTTTTAAATCCTTTGACAAGGTCACTTCTAACAAAGTGAAGATCCTAATAGATCTGAGGGAAATCCCTTAATCGGGTCACATCTAGCAATGTGTTTGTAATCTTTAACAGGATTTGCTTTTAACCGAGCATACTCTAGAAGAGTATATTTCTTAGTGGGTCCGAAATCCCATAGTGGTTTTTCCTTATTTGGGTTTCCACATTAAATCTGGTGTTATGAGGTTTATATTGTTCATATGCTTTTGAGTTTGCATGTTTGACAGTTTTTGATTATATGACTGATATATGTTATCAAAGTTGAATTTGATGTTTTTATGGATGATTAAGTTTGTATGATTCACCCCCCCACTCTCATCTTGTTGGCTATTGGATCTGTACTTATATTAAGTATCAAAACTATCAATTGGTATCAAAGCTTTGGACTTCGAAAGGAAAGTTTAAAGGCACTTGAGTTAAAGATGCAAAGATGTATAAAAGGGATGCACCTAAGCTGAATAAGTCAAGTTTCTCTACATGGTAGAAAAGGATGAAGCTACATCTATCAAGAGTTGGAGAATATGCTATATACTATCTGGAGAATGATTTTGTTGCAGTGAGCACCTATCCATCAACTATGGAAGAGATAAAGGTGAAGCAAGAACGTATTCAAGCAATGATTGAAATAACATCTGCATTGACCAATTCTGAGTTTAATGTTCTAGAAGGCTGCAATGATGCAAAGGCAATGTGGACTAAGCTCATATCTGTATATGGAGGAGATGAACAGGTTCAAAGAGCAAAAGTTGATAGTCTAAGAGGACAACTTGAATCTATGAGGATGAATGAAGGTGAGAACATAATCTAGTATAGTACAAGACTAAAGGAGATTGTAAATCAAATCAAAGGAGCAGGAGGAACTATTGAAGAAAAGGATGTGACAAGTAAGTTGTTAAGAACCCTTTTACTTGCCTATGCAATCCGAGTCTTTGCAATCAATGAATTGAGGTATGTACCTAATATGCCAGTTTCCTTGGATGCTACTATTGGTAAGCTACATGCATTTGAGTTAAGTAATTTTGATAATATTGGGTCATTGGTAAATAAAGTTGAATCTGCATTTAGTTCTTTTCATCTGAATGAATCTAATGATTACAATGAAAGAAAGTATAAGTGCTTTGAAGGAGATCATAGTGGAGCAAGTGAAAGATTTCAGAAGAACATGGAGGAGGTACATAAACTGTATAAAGAAATCAGAAAGCAAGAAGAGTTTGAAGCACTATTGGCCAAAAGGTTACTGAGAGGCAAAGGTAAGTATAAAGGAAAACTACCTTTGAAATGTTTCAATTGTGATAAGATTGGACATAAGGCTTCTAACTGCCCTAACAAAGATTTAGCTGAAAAGAGAGATTACCAAGATGACAGACACAAAGATAATCATTACAGAGGACACTGAGACTTCAGAAGAAGAAAGACATGCTTAATTGCTGATGAGGAATCTGAACAATGATAAATCAGATGAGACTGATATAGAGGAAGTTGTTTATGTGGCTATCAAGGATGGATCAGATGAAGAAAGGTATAAAGAAAAAGCCATAATATCTCACATAAACACTAATGGCTCTTGGATTATAGATAGTGGATGTTCACATCATATGATAGGAGATAAATACAAATTTGTTATGTTAGAAGATTATGATGGAGGCTATGTTAGATTTGGTAATGATGCACCATGTCTGGTAAGAGGTAAAGGATCCATAACACTTCTTGATAAAGCAAGATGCAATGATTTTTATTGGGTTGAAGGTTTGAAATACAATTTGTTGAGTGTAGCATAGCTAAACAACACAGGTTACCGAATAGAATTTCAGAAAGGAATTGTCAAAGTTCATGACAAGAATGGAAAGTTAGCTGCTACCAAGACACAAACAAAAGGTAATACATTTCACCTTGACTCATCTCACAATAAGTGTTTGCAAGCAAAGATTGATAATACCTAGTTATGGCATAAAAGGTTTTGTCATGTTTATTTTGATAATCTGATTAAGATAAGCAAGAAGCACAGAGTAAGAGGTCTACCGAGTCTTGAAAAACCTAAGAATGCTATGTGCTAAGGATGCCAGATGGGTAAGATGACAATATCCATCTTTACAAGTAATTCCTACACTTGTAAGGGAATTTTAGATCTTGTGCACACTGATCTTTGTGGTCCTATGAAAGTTTAGAGTTATTATGGTGATAAGTATTTCATATTATTTGTGGATGACTATTCAAGGATGATGTGAGTAATGTTTTTAAAAGAAAAATCAGAAGCTTTTCAAATGTTTAAGTGGTACAAGGCTAGAGTTGAAAATGAAATAGGAAGACAACTGAAATGTCTTAGATAAGATAGAGGAGGAGAGTTCACATCTGATGAGTTCAACCTATTTTGCAATGATCATGGTATTAAAAGACAAGTCGCTACACTGAGAACTCCACAGTAGAATGGAATAGCTGAAAGAAGAAATAGATCTATTGTGGATTGTGCTAGAACACTGATGATTGAGAAGAAGGTTCCACAAACATTTTGGAGAGAAACAATAAGCACGGTTGTTTACACCTTGAACTGAGTTCAATTGAAGAAAGGTACTTTGAAGACACCTTATGAAATCTAGTATGGCAAGAAACCTAATGTAAGTTATTTTAAGATCTTTAGAAGTAAATGCTATGTTCATAAAAATGATAGAAATGGCAAGTTTGATCAAAAAAGTGAAGAAGGAACATTTCTAGGATATTCTTCTAGAAGCAAAGCATTTAAATGTTTGATCAAATCATCTAACAAAATAGTAGAAAGTGCAAATGTGAAAATTGATGAATTTGAAGAAAGAACTGATGAAAGGAATTCCAAAGAACCGAAAGACTATGATGAATTTGTCTATGTGCAACTGAGAAGTCCTACCGAGATAACTGTTGAAGAAAATGAAGAAAATATCCAATTACCGAGTGATGAAGAAGATCATACAGAGCCTACTAGGCTTGTATTAGCCAAGTATGTCAGAAGACACCATGCACCAAGTCAGATTATAGGAGATAAGGATGATCTAGTGATGACAAGGAACAAACTAAGATAGAACACATGTTTGATATTTGAATTTGAACCAAGAATAGTGAAAGAGGCATTTAACAGTGAAGATTGGATAAATGCTATGACTGAAGAGATTGATCAAATCAAGAAGAATGACACATGGACACTAGTCCCAAGACCGAAGGACAAAAAAGTAATGGGTATAAAGTGGATCTTCAGAAACAAGCTAAATGAGAAAGGTGAGGTCATTCAGAACAAAGCAAGATTGGTTTGCAAAGGTTATGCCCAAAAAGAAGGAATTGATTATGGTGAGACTTTTGCACCTGTTGCTAGACTTGAAGGAGTTAGAACATTGTTGGTAGATGCTGCTTTCAAGAACTTCAAGGTATATCAAATGGATGTCAAATCTACATTTCTAAATGGAATATTAGAAGAAGAAGTTTTCATTGAACAACCTGAAGGATTTGTTGATGACAATAATAAAGATTAGGTATGTAAATTGAACAAAGCTTTATATGGTCTGAAACAAGCACCTAGAGCATGGTATGAAAGGTTGCACTCTTATTTGATTAAGATTGGTTTTATAAGGACAAGTGAGAACAGCAACATGTACATGAAGAATGATGAAAATGGAATACTAATCTTAGCCATATTTGTTGATGATATTATATTTTTTGGAAATGACTCTTTATGCAAGAACTTTGGAAATGAAATGAGCAAAGAATTTGAGATGTCATTAATCAGTGAGATAAAGTATTTTATAGGCTTACAAATACTACAAATGAAAAATGAGATTTTTATTACTCAATCCAAATACATAAAGGAAATCTTGAAGAAATTTGGAATGGAGGATTCAAAGCCAGTAAGTACTCCTATGACTACCAACTGCAAACTATCAAAGAATGATGAATCTGCATCTGTTGATGAGACACTCTACCGATCCATGATTGGAAAACTACAATATGTTGTTCACAGTAGGCCAGATATAGCACATGCAGTAGGTATTGTTGCAAGATTCTCTACAGATCCTAAGGAAATACACATGATAGCAATCAAAAGAATTTTCAGATACTTGAAAGGCATTGAAGATTATGGCTTAGTATATCAGAAAGGAAATGATTTTGATCTAAAAGTTTATACTGATGCTGATTGGGCAGGCAACATTGATGACAGAAAAAGCACAAGTGGAGGAGCTTTCTTCTTAGGAGAAAGACTAGTGAGTTGGCTTAGCAAGAAACAAGGATGTGTTTCTCAGTCAATAGCTGAAGCTGAATATGTTGCAGCAGCACTGAATTGTACCAACATTGCATGGATCAAACAACTGTTGGAAGGTATAAATGAGAAAGTTACTAAGCCAGTAACTATATTCTGTGACAATACTAGTACCATTAATATTTCAAAGAACCCTATTATGCACTCTAAGACAAAGCACATCTCTATCAAATATCATTATCTTAGAGAAGAAGCTTAAGAGAAGAAAGTGGTGTTGGAATATGTCAACATAAAGGAGAAAATAGCTAATATCTTCACCAAGCCACTACCAAAGGACACTTTTGAATATCTTAGAAGTAAGTTAGGGGTCCTACCCCTATCTTTTACTCACTGACCAAGTTCGGTGAATGCATTACTTCGATGACTCTATTGAATATCTTTTTGGGAGCTGATGCTAGAGTGATACACTTTAGAATGTTTTCTGAAAGTGTACTGGAAATAATACTAGGATAATATAGAAAATGATATAGGGAACAGGAATTGTAAACAAATGCTCTGACTAAGACTCAGTTGATACACAATAGTAGGAAATAACTTCTTACAGAAAAAAATTATGTTTTAGTTCTATTCTTTTTGGCATTGTTGTCAAAGGGGGAGAAGACCAAGAAGGAGAAGACCTACCTAGGGGGAGAAGACCAAGAAGGAGAAGATCTACCAAAAGGGGAGAATACCTGAGAAGATTAAGAGAAGACTACAGATTGAAATAAAGACTGAAAATAGAAGAGAAGTTTGATGTATGGGGGAGAGCATTTCAGCATTTCAGAATCACAGCAATCCAAACTTTTTAAAGGTCAAATCAATCGGTTTTGCCATCAATGCCAAAGGGGGAGATTGTTGGCAATATTACAAGGATATTGAGAAGGT
The DNA here is from genome assembly GCF_030272615.1 of Cryptomeria japonica. Lineage (NCBI taxonomy): Eukaryota > Viridiplantae > Streptophyta > Pinopsida > Cupressales > Cupressaceae > Cryptomeria > Cryptomeria japonica. The sequence goes on from NC_081409.1 coordinate 298,459,382, forward strand.
TGTTGATGATTATGGACATAACTGATTAAAGATTGTAGATAAGAATTTCAAAACCATCAAAGCAAATAGACATTAAACTAGCTCAATCACAAAAACCAGATTGCAATGATAAGAAAATCCTAAAAACATTCAATAGAGATATGTAAATAAGACATTCAAATCAAATGCAAACCATCACAAATGCAAATATCTCCTCCATAATTCTCCATTGTCCTTGTTTCTCCTTCAAATTGCTTTGTTTTGTGGATCTCACCTACAAATGCAAAGGCATAGCATGAAAGCAAGATTGTTAAGATGAAATGGCAGCGTAAGGATACTAGAAGCGTGATTGATTCTCTGAAAATGTGATTAGTTCAATAATGTGATTAATTCTTTTGATTGAAGAAATTCATCCAATTTATAGACAAATTGGAGAGATGACAAGATTAGCATGAAAAGATTTGAAAGGAAATTTCAAATCAAGAATGACAAATATGACAAGTTATGATAAAATTGACACTTTCTATGCAAGATTGATTGATTGACAAATTATGACAAATTGACATGCAAGATTGATTGATTGACAAATTATGACAAATTAACAAAATTGAAATGCCATTCCCATGAAATTAGGGGAAATATTAGAAAAATAGGAGAAAATAGAAAATTAGATGAACTGGAAATTAGGAAATTAGAAATTGATGAAAATTAGGTAAATTAATTAATAATTTTTCATTAATTAATTAATTCACAAAAAGAGGGGGGAATTAATTAGCTAATTAAATAAATATTTAATTGTGACAAGAAGACTTAGGATAAATAAATAAATTATTTAACCTAGAGGGAAAATGACAAACAAGATTAAATGAATAAATCATAACACCCTAGAAGATGAATTAGAAATGCAAGAACGACAATTAGGTCTTGACAAAAGATAATTGATGTAGGGTCGATTTGATCATGATTTTGATTGAAAAAGGACCAATGCTGACAAATGATTGAGATTGGTTGACAAATTGACCAAGATTGATAAAGAGACCAAATTGATAGGCGCCAATTGACGAGGAACAATGACTAATTGATCCAAATTGACACGATTGAAAAGGACAACGATTGCTGACAAATCGATCACAAAATTGATGAGATTGACAAGAGGACAAAACCCTAATTCTATCATCGATTAGGATTGACGATGTCCAAATATGCCAAATGAGCACACACATTGATGCGATAGGATAAGATCGACCAAAATCATGGCTGAAGATTATTATCAACAAGACCAAATTCGAAAGCGAGACAAATGAAGAATGCAGAAGAAGGACTCGATGCTCACAAATGATAAAGACCAAGTGTGCAACATAGAAGAAATGTTAATGCGACACAAAAACCCTAAAATAAGGCAATGCGCCAATGTTAAAATATGACTCCGCAAGCATTGACCATTTTTAGACGTCTACAAAGATGTTTTACTATCTTGATATTATTATTTTGTCATTGATATCAAGAAATTGATTTTCTAATTTAGTATGATGTTGCCATATCTTAAGAAATATGATGTGAAGATTATAAAGAAGTCGGTAAAGACACAGGAAAGAATATGATGAATAAGGGGATAAGTTATTCAATGGGCAACTCTACCGAGTTAGACAATGATGAGATCTTGATGTTTTAGATTGTTTTAACATCATACATATGTTGTAAAATGTAAAGGTTAATACTATACTATGTTATCAAGAAAAGAACATAGTCGGTAAACCCTAAGGAACCTAGTCAGTAAACCCTAAGGTTATCGCAATTGGTTAATGAAGACAAAATCTCTACCAAGTGAAGTTTAGTATTCACTGAGTTGTAACCGAGCTATAACATAATGCATTAAATGTTTACATGTGATATTTAATGAAAGATGTTGATGAGCTAGAGTGGATCAATGATTGGCAAGCTATAAAAGAAGTTTGCTAAACGAATCTAAGGTAATGGAAAGTTGGCAAGAAGATCTACAGCTCAGATTGAACCACATTACCCTAACACAAGTTCCAAGGTGATTGTGCAAGTTCCAAGGTAGGGTAAAACATTTTCAGATCAAAAGATACAATGAACCTGGACAAGATTGAAGATCTGATGGCTATGATTGATCATGGGAAATGTGATCAAGGAGATTAAGCAGTTAGAAGATTGTTTATAAATAAGGAACTGTTGATAAACAATGTATGCAGGCAAGTGTATGCACAAGGATGCTACATAGTGATTACCGAGCACAGAAGCTTGAAGACCTGTTAGAATAACAGAATATTGATGCCCAACAAATAGACAAGATTAGTTCTATGTCTAGATTGTATTGAACAAATAGGAATCTGCTTTAGCATTTCAGATGTGAAGTTGCAGATAGATTGTATTACTGTTATTTTGTGAAAGTGATAGGAAATCTCTTAACCGAGTGGACTTAACAGTCTTATATGTAAATCCTCTAACAAGGTGACATTTTGATTGAGTGTTTGAAATCCTTTGACAAGGTCACTTCTAACAAAGTGAAGATCCTAATAGATTTGAGGGAAATCGCTTAACCGGGTCACATCTAGTAATGTGTTTGTAATCTTTAACAGGATTTTCTTTTAACCAAGCATACTCTAGAAGAGTATATTTCTTAGTGGGTCCAAAATCCCACAGTGGTTTTTCCCTATTTGGGTTTCCACATTAAATCTGGTGTTATGAGGTTTATATTGTTCATATGCTTTTGAGTTTGCATGTTTGATAGTTTTTGATTATATGAATGATATATGTTATCGAGGTTGAATCTGATGTTTTTATGGATGATTAAGTTTGTATGATTCACCCCCCCCCCCTCTCATCTTGTTGGCTATTGGATCTGTACTTATATTAAGTATGAGAACTATCATAAAGGAGTTCCTGACAAAGTATGAAGACATCATTCCAGATAATGTACCTAATGGATTACCACCAGTAAGAAGTATCATTCATTGCATGGACCTGATTGTCGGATCTAGTTTCCCTAACAAAGCTACACACCAAATGACACCAACAAAGAATGAATAGTTGAATAGACAAGTGCAAGAATTGTTGAAGAAAGCTTTGATCAGAGAAAGTATGAGTCCTTGTGTGGTACCAACAGTATTAGCACCTAAGAAGAATGGAGAATGGAGGACGTGTATCAATTCTAGAGCCATAAACAAGATCATAGTGAAATATCAGTTTCCTTTGCCTGGGATGGATGACATAATGGATTGTTTGAGTGGTACCAAATACTTTACAAAGATAGATTTGAAGAGTGGGTATCATCAGATCAGGATTAGAGAAGGAGATGAGTGGAAGACATCATTAAAGACAAATGAAGGACTATATGAATGGTTGGTGATGCCTTTTGGTTTGACTAATGCACTGAGTACTTTCATGAAGGTGATGAATGAGGTACTGAAAAAAATTATTGGGTAAGTTTGTTATTGTATATTTGGATGACATTCTGATTTTCAATAAGACAAAAGAGCAGCATTTGTTGCATATAAGACAAGTTTTGCAAAGGTTGAGAGAAGAGAAGTTGCTGATAAACTTGAAGAAGTGTACTTTAATCAAGGAGGAGTTAGTCTATTTGGGATTCATTATATTTGTTGATTGTTTGAAGATGGACCTTGAGAAAGTAAAAGAAATTATTGAATGGCCTACATCGGAAATGATTGGAGAGTTAAGATCATTTAATGGATTGGCTAGTTTCTACCTAAAGTTTATCATAAATTTCAGTTCTATTTGTAGTCCTATGAATGAGACCATGAGGGGAGATAAGAAAGAATTCAAGTGGACCATTAGAGCAAACAAAAGTTTTGAACTATTGAAGTAGAAATTGATTGAGCAAACTATGTTAGCTTTACTAGATTTCAACAAAGTATTTCAAGTAGATTATGATGCAAGTAGAACAACAATTGGAGCAGTCTTGTGTTACGAAGGAAGAGCAGTAGCTGATTTTACTGAGAAATTGAATGATGTCCTGAGGAGATATTCAGTGTGATCAAGAATTTTATGCCATAGTTCAAGCCTTGAAGAAATGGAGACATTACATGTTGCCAAAGTAGTTTTTGTTGTATACGGATCATCAAACCTTGCAGTATTTGAACAATCAGAGTAAGTTGAATCAGAGACATGTGAGATGGGTACAATTTTTGCATAGTTACACCTTTGTGTTGAAGCATAGGAGTGGGAAGTCTAACAAAGTTGTTGATGCATTGAGTAGAAGGAAAATTAAAATTGATAGAGATGAGAGTGACAGTATTAGGATTTGAGGAATTGAAGACCTTTTATGATGTTGACCCAAATTTTGTAGAACCTGGGAAAGCATATAGAGAACTATTTATGGTAGATAGAAGCAAGTAGTTGGATTACTTCATTCAAGATGGGATGTTATTTAGAGGAGTTCAGTTATGTATACCTAATAGTTCTATGAGGGAGAGTCTGATAAAAGAGAAGCATAGTGGGGGATTAGCCAGACACTTTAGAGTTGACAAAATACTAGCATTGGTGAGTGACCATTACTTTTGGCCCCAAATTTAGAAGGATGTTAGGAAATTTATGTAGAGTTGTAGAGTTTGTCAAGTTGCAAAAGGTGATAGTCAGAATGTTGGATTGTATAAACCTATGACAGTATCGGAGAGACCTTAGGAGGATATCAACATGGATTGCCTAAAACACATAGAGGGAATGATTCTATATTTGTGGTGGTGGATAGATTCTCGAAGATGGCTCATTTCATACCTTGTAAGAAGACATTGGATGCAGTGCATATAGCTGACCTATTTTTCAAGGAAGTGGTGAGATTGCATGGGTTACCTAAAAGCATAGTTTCAAATAGAGATAATAAGTTTGTTGGTTATTTTTGGAGGACACTTTGGAAGAAGATGAAGACAAATTTGGAATTCAGTTCTACTTTTCACCCATAGACTGATGGATAGATAGAGGTAGTTAATCGAAGCTTGGGAAATTTGCTGAGTTGTTGGGTTGGAGACAAAACTATTAGTTGGGATTTGATTTTAGCACAAGAAGAGTTTGCCTACAATAATTCAATAAATAGGAGTATCAGAAGAACACCTTTTGAGATTGTTACTGGAGCACACCCTAGAGGTATATTAGAATTGAGAGATATCAACAATGAAGACCGAAGAAGTTTAAAAGTAGAAGACTTTGCAGATCACATGATAGCCTTGCATATTTAGGTTAAGCAGCATTTGGAGGACATGAACAAGTATAAGGAGAAGGTAGATGAGAAGAAGAGACAAGGAATTTGAAATTGGCAATGAAGTGATGACATTTCTAAGAAAAGAGAGATTCCTAGTTGAAACCTATAACAAGTTGTAGATGAAGAAGTTTGGACCTTGTAAGATCTTGAGGAAGTTCAGTTCCGAAAACGCATATGAAGTAGAGTTACTTAATGTAATACCCTAAAAATGGTCATCTAAACCATAGGCCCCTAATCTTGACAACATCACCAAGGTCCTAACCAAAGGCAATTAAATCAATCTTGAGCACACAATTAATTCCTAAAATCATCAAATGTCACATGGCAAATCAATCAATCAATATTAATTAAATATTTATTTAATTAATTAAATCATTCCAAGTAAATCATTTTAAACAATTATCTTATTTATTTTAATTAAATATCCTAGCATATTTAATTAAATAAAGCAATTTGCCATAAATCTTCAAAAAAAGAAACACATCAAGAAAGAGGAATTAATTTAATTAAATCAATTAAATCAATTGAGCATAAATCTTCAAAAAAGGAAACAAATCAAGAAAGAAGAATTAATTCAATTAAATAAATCAATTGAGCACAAATCTTCAAAAATGGAAATAAATCAAAAAAGGAATTAATTGACAAAAAAGAATTAAAATTTGAGAAAAGAAATCAATTGGAGATAATCTTGAAAAAAACAAATTAAAAATTGATAGATAATCTCAAAGAAAGCAATTAAAACAATTGAATATCAAAATTGAATGAAATAGAGAATAAATCAATTTTTTTCTGATTTTAATCTTAATTTTAGTTCAATTTCCTTTAAATCAGGTTTTTCTTGATTTAATCTTAATTTTAGTTCAATTTCCTTTAAAACTAAGAAAAGCATCCAATCACATCAATTCACCTGGATTGTGCTTCCTCTTGGAAAATCTTGACCACTCATCATCAGTTGATCTTAGCCGTTGGTTTCTTTCTGAATTTTCTATAAATTCAGGCTCATCTCTCATTCAAAGAGAGGTTGGAGAATATATTGTTATTATACTATTTTTGCTCTAGGATTTCGTTGATATATTGCATATTAATTATTTCATATTAATTGAATCATTTAGTTTAATATTGCAAAAATATTGTTAGATTAATATTGCATCCATCTATCATTCATCATGTTCATATAGATAAAATCCTTCGTCTTGATGTTGTCTAGTCATTGGTATTGCTTATAATCTGAGAGCAATCTTATACTCGCATTTTTTAGAAGGCAATGGATCGATTTGTTATGGTTTATTTATTCATTGATTATATCTGATTAACCATGCATGTAATGACTTGATTGAAGTGTTGTGTCTTATAGATACAGATTCTCATACCACTTTTCACACACACATTTTTGGCACCCACCGTGGGGCTCAAACCCACAACTACAAGATTTATAATGTTTCTTGAACAAATTTAATGTTTGATTTTTCTAACTAATAAACATGTGTTAAATTTGCAAATAAAAATCTTTCTTTTTTTATTGTTCTTCTATGACAGTTAAAAATGGTCTCGGTTTGGAGAGTATAAATTTTTATTTAACCGTGGGATCTTAACCAATTTGTGATATGTTTTGTAAAATCAAGTTTCCTACACGATCATCAAAGGGATTTTCCTAAAGAGTTTGGGTTTGAAAGTTATGATTGACAAAGTGCAGGACTATCATTTTACTCATTCTTCTATGATAGTCAAAAATGGTCTCGGTTGGAAGAGTATTATTTTTTATTGAGCTGTTGGATCTCAACTAATTTTTCATATGTTGTTGAAAATTAAGTTTTATACAGGTTCACCAAATGGATTTGACAAAATATTTTTTGTTTGAAAGTTATGATTGGCAGAGTGCAGGACTATCATTTTACCTATTCTTCTGTGATAGTCAAAAATGATCTTGGTTCGGAGAGCATAACTTTTTATTGAACCGTTGGATCTAACCCAAATTTTAATATGTTTTGTAGAACCAAGTTTTCCACATTTTCACTAAAGCGATTGTCCAAATTATTTCTGGTTAAAAATTTATAATTGGCAGAGTGTAGTACTATCAAAACTTGTCATAACTAGGATAGTCATAAAAATGGAAATTCTTGTTAGATTAGTTTAGGTTATAGTTTGCATGCTAGAATTTTCTTTTGATGATTTTTTTATGTTATTTTGGAAACTAATTTTGGGATTTTAATGTTTTCAGGACACTTGTCAAAGAATCTATCAATCAAACATATGCATGCCAAAGAATCAAGAAGAAAATGACTACTAACATACTGGTTTTGTAGGTTGCCTAAGGAGAATTGACTAAACATTGTATATTCATTTAGTATTTTCTTAGGCACTTAAATTGCTATCTGGTTAAAGAACAAATCTGTCTTTTGTGTTTTTAGAAAAATCTAAGAGGTAGGAGAGTATGCTCTTGTCTTTTATAGACAATCAGAAATCTAAACCCTCGAAGTTTTTTTCTAAGTTTTGAGATTTGTGTACCTTTAGTGGGCCTGTCACAGTGGGAAAAAGTAATCACCCTATGAGAATGACCCAAGTGAGTATAGCTGGACCTGAGCATTCCAACTCACTATAATAAATAGGCCTCTAGTGATTAAAGTCTCAGAGGATGGGATTATTTGAGTTTTCTCTTTGAGATCTCTCATATCGAGCATTTTGTAGGGCCTCGTGGTCTCAATCATGTTTACGTGACTACATCTTGTTTCGGTACCTTGTTGGGCTATAGGCCTCAATCATGCTTGCGTGACTTCAAGGGGTAATTTCAAATGGAATTCCTGACTAAGAACCATAAGATAGAAACTACCCGATTCACCTCTGAAAGGTTGATAATCTTTGTGCAAGAGAGATAGTAACTCTCCCAAGACACTTGCCATATCATGCCCCCATTAGCATTTGGAGTCAGCTAATACGACATTGAGAATCCATTGTGTGAGACTCAGTGGCCGTATTCTGATTAGCTATTGGGTGTGTACCTAAGTCAGCAAGCAAAGGTTTTCTTCTCTAAGCCAACTTCCATAGGGTTAGCATGTTGTGATTGAATTGTTATATATCTTGCGTGTTTTCTATATTTTTATCCCTAAAACTAAAAACTGGAAAACCAAAATTGGAGAAAACAACAAACAAAATCAGTGATAAACTCTGTCTATGTCCAAACTGGTCTCTGTCAGTCATTGAAACATCAATCCTTATCAAAAACTAGTAGTCATCAGTCATTGAAACTCTGTCTGTCAGAATCTTGTCTATGTCCAATCCTTTGTCATACGAATTCTTGTTCTTGTCAGTCAAAATAGTCAAAATAGTTTAAAATAGTCTACAATGAGCATAAAATTGGTTATCATCCTCTTGAGCATAAACAACCTTGATAGTGTACCTCTGTCGTTGCATTGCATGATTTCATCAATCATCTTTAAGCTAGTTCAAATGAACATCTTATCAAACCTAAGTTAACTTAGATAATTTCGTATAAAGGATAGATCATTCCTGAAACCAGACTAGATCTTTAGTTACTTCTCTCAATCAGTATGTTAAATGAAATACTAACTACAATTTGATCTTGACTTCTGCAACACATCTCACCCTTGGTCCTATCGGTTAAAAATGTCTGTTCATACCAAAAGCTCTTCTAATTTTTTTGACAAAAGTAAGAATCTCATGGATACCTTAGCTCCAATTCCCATGGCTACCTTTGCTCAAATGCTTCAAGATATCGAGAAAGAAATGCATGACTTGAAAATCCAAGAAAATGAATCAATGACTCCTTTTGAAAAACAAATGCATGATATCAAGAGTGAGAAACTTCAAGGAATGCTAAAATAATTAGGTGATTTACGATTATATACCAAAAAATAATTGACAATCAAAGACCAAATCTCATACAAGATCACAAAACACCTTCACCAAGTCATAAAGACATTTCCTCCAAATATTCCCTAGATAGACAGTTTACACCTTTGGGGCAATCTATTGAGTCAGCTTTGGAAGAGCTTCTTAAGAACAATCTTATCATATTGCCTAAAAAGACCACATGGGGATGTGTAGTTTTGAGTAGTTACTATGTATATCATAGGCATAACAAACATAAGACTTTAATGTGTATGGAATTAAAACATAAGATTCAAGATCTCCTTGATGATGGTGTCATTGAAATTGAAGATCCTAATGACTCACCTAAAGAAAAAGAAGGAACTACTTCTAAGCATAATCAAAATCATGAACCTATGTCTAGCAAGGCTCCATATATAGCCTCCATCCCTTCCATGATGCCTTCATCTCCTAAAACTTCTCAGCAACAATCCATACCATCTCCTTCAAACAATGAAACTTCTCGTGTTTACCTTCAAGGGCTATCTCCTATGGAAATCCAAGTTAATGCCAATATCGATACAAGTTCCTCTAAAGATTTAAAAATCCCAGATCCTATTCTATCATACACTTCAATTCCAAACATACCCACTCCAGAAGGCCCTTTCCAAAATGCTTCCCCATCATGCCAAAATATGGAGACCTTCCAAGAATCCCCTATGCCTATGCAAAATCTTATCCCTTCCTTAGAAGTGACTCCATGTCAAGAGGATAATCTAGAAAATTAAAAAATAAGTCCTATCAGAAATCAAGATCAAGACACCAAAACTCCTCAATCCCATCTAATGATTGAAAAGGATCCTATTTCACTAGAATCCCATGATGATCCCCTTATACCTTTCCATTTCTTCCAAGATGAACTCCTTCCATCTCAAGAGCAAAGAATCCTTCCAAATCCCATTCCTAATCCACTTCCTAAGTAAGATCATGATGCCTCTTCCACCTTTTCAAATGATCCTATTCAAAATGAAGAGTCAAACACCCTTCCTACTCTATCCAATGGTCCTCTTCCATGTCAAGATCAAAGTATCCCTTCATCTTCTTGTCATAATCCTCCATATTCACCTCAAGGATCCATCATGCCTATAAATCCCCCTCATGATCCTATCATTCCTTGCATTCCACCTCCATCTCATAATGGACTCATGCCTTCTTTCCAAAGCAAAGTGTATTCTACAAGTCAAAATATTTATAAAGGCAAAGGGGTATATCTCCATAAGCAAGAACCCCTCCATATTAAAGAAAATGTTAAAGGTCATGGCCTCAGGGAAATTTCTCAAGATGCTGGTATCTCTCATAAATCCTACATTTCTCTAGTTAAATCCAAATACATGCCTTCTCCTTCTCACCTTCCATCCATTCTAGGTCCTTATATCCCTCCATCTCTTATGAAGGATCAACAAATGCACACGTCTTCGAGTACCTTCCATCCATCTAAAATACCTCCATATCATTCCTATCCATTCATACATTCTTTTCCTTTCTCCAAGCAATTTGGATGCCAAGCATAAAAGTCATAAGTCAAGTAATCCACATGTATTCAAAGATCAACATGTCCCATCTAATCGACATGTCAAAACAAAGCAAAATATGATCCAAAAAGAAAAAGAAAAATACAAAATGCCATAAAGGCCCACAAAGAAAGAAGTAAAGTCAAAAGTTATATGGGTTCCTAAGGCACTTGTACAAGCAATGCGCTCTAAGGAACTACAAAAGCATGAAAAATCAAAAACCATGTGGATCCCTATGCGGCTGCTTGAAGCACAACAGTCTAAAGAAAAATCAAAATTGGCATCCAAAATTGTTGTTCCTCCATCCAAACCTTCCGAGTCTATTCCTCCATTACCTCCTTCATCCATTTTGGGTTCTTATGCCACAAAATTTGTAACATTTCCTCCATCTAAATTTCAAAATATGAGATTTACTTCTCTTCCATATGTCCACCATCCCTTATGGTGTGTGCCAATGTTGATCTTTCCAACATTTCCATCTAGCCATACAAAATTTTTCCAACATCCCATCCATTATCCAACACCTCTTTTTCACCCTTCCATCCCTCTTATCCAATTCTTTGCATAAGTCCTTGCCCTAGTTTCATTTCATTATCCTGCCAACATCTTTGAGCATACCTTCATAGCCATTGTCTATTGCAACTCATATTCTAAGGGTAACATCCAAAGCAACAAGATGTTGGGGTCCTTCTTCCATCCCCTATCATTCCTCCATTATCTTCCGAAAAAAAAAAAAAAAATGATGAAAAAGAAAAAAAAAAATCTAAAAAAAAATAGTAAACAGAAATAAATTCGTTCTTGTGTGAAAACCACTTCTTGTGGCACCTTGGGCAAGTACCATGATGAAAACCTAGCAAACAGGAATCATGCGTAATCCATTATCCTTTTTAACTTTACACTGAGGGCAAGTTCCATCCATGTACATCCATCTATTATCCATCTTCCTCCATTATCCTTCATCCTCCATTATCCCTGATTCACTCTATCTACATTCATATCCATTTTCCACCTTTGATCTTGACAAGGTTAAGGATCCTTGCAGGCTTCATGTGTCCTATTTATTACACTTGATCTAGACCCTTAAGCTCCTATCCATTGCTCATTTACATCCTTCATTGCCACCTTTGATCTTGCTTATCCTATTTGTCCCCTATCCAAATCTATCCCTTGATCTTGATCAACACTATGGACAAAATGCAAAAACATGCTTTCCACAAACCTCTTGACATGGCCACTTCTTTGGACCATATGACTTCATTACACTATATCCTTGCTTTGTTGTGCTATATCCTTGCTTTACATTGCTGAAATCCTTGCTTTATATCACTAAAATCCTTGCTTTACATTGCTATATCAGGTCCCTATGCTTGGATTAACATTGTGAGATAGTCCTTGAAAATGTCCACCATCATTCGCTTATCCATTCATCTGCTTAAAATCCCTTTTGCCTTGCTAGACACTAGGGGCAAACATTAAAAAATAAAAAAAATCATAAAATGTCCTCAAAAATTCTAAAAAATCATAAAATGTCCTGAACAAACTCCTAAAAAATCATAAAATGTCCTGAAGAAATCATAAAAATCAGAAAATATCTTGAAGAAATCAGAAAAATCAGAAAAAGTCCTGAAGAAATTCAAAAAAAAAAGAAAAAAAAAAACAAAAGAAAAAAAAAAAGGAAAAAAGAGAGAAAATGCCCTAGTGAAAACCTGGTAAACAGGCACCTTGGTAAAAAAAAAATAGTTGCCCCGGAAGGAACCTGAGTAGATTGAAGATATTTTGGACAGTAGGATTGGGCATAGTACCCAGAGCAGTCAATATAAGGAGTATCTTGTGAAGTGGAAAGGCAGAGCAGTTGAAGATTCATCTTGGATTTCTCAGGTAGAGATGGCCCACCTTGGTTTTCCTTTGACCCCAGCAAAGTGAGAGACTCACTATATCAACAACTCCGAATGTCTAATGCAGGAGCATCCCTAGTTCTTGGCAATCTTGCATCAACCAAAAATATTTTTTTTTGTTTTCTTTTCTGTTTTGCAGTTTTAGCATCTTCTATTTTTTTGTTTTCTTTTTTGTTTTGCAGTTTCAGAATCTTCTATATTTTTTGGCTTTGGCTCACTAAAACCTATGGAGTTAGATTTTTCTTGAAGACTTGATCATCTTCCTTATTCCTGAGCAATGGAGCATTTGGATCTTTTTTAGGGAAGTTATTGCTATCAGTTTCTAAGAAAGTTTTTTGGTATCAGTAGCCTGAATCTATTTGCATTGGTGATCTGCCGGATCCTTTTCGTAGCTTGCGAAGCCCTGAGTGTTGATTCTGATGTTCCTTGGCATGTGGCTGACCTTCCCTTTGATCTATGCTTCATCCTTTGGATTTTCTAGAGGAATCTCTTTCATGGAGGCTGACACATTTGGTCTTGTTCTTTGGGTTTTGATCCCTTTTTGGGTTGACCAGATCCCCTTGGTTCATATAAATCATTGTAATTAGGCATTAGAATGTATTCAAGGTGGTAGACAGAGCATAGAAGCTAGATCTTAATATTTGAGGTTTCGGTTGTGACATTTTCTATGATTGAGCATATTTTAGCAAGCCTATGAGCTGGTTATTGTAACCTAGATGTTACTAGTTGACTGTAATTAGTTTTTATGATATAAATAGTTTAGTTATGCTTTTTCTCCATCATATCCTTGTGTTTCCATTGTGTTTACTCTTGTTGACAGGTCTAGACTGATCTCTTTGAGGTCCCTCCTAGCTGATGACTACATGAGATTTGGATCATAAAATGAACTTAAGAAAGGGGATTAGTCTTGGATGGAAAAGAATAAGCATATCATGTTAGAGTAGTGATGTAGAGGTATGGTTCAAAAAACTTGAAAATGCTCCAAGTTACTCACTTGCTCAACCAAGAAACAAACCCTCCTTTTAAGGATTCACTCCAACCAAGCCTCACACCTTTAATAGTATCAATTCAACATCCCATCTCACCTATTTGCATCCCCATAACCCTACAATGGGACAATGTGCAAAGTTATCAATATTTGGTTTCAAACCCCAGAGGCAAAAATGCTCAAAATGGCTCAAATTACTCACAACCCCTCCAAATGTTTTTATAGGCATAAAAAGGCCCAATATAGGTTCAATAGGTTCCCACAAACTCAAATGATGCCAAACAACCCTCTGATTTGGTTGTTCAAGTCCCAAAAGTCACGAAGTGCAATTTGGCTCTTTAGACCTTTGAGCCCACAAAACTCACTTTTTGGCTTCCCACCCAAAAAATCTAAAGGATAGGCCAATATTGTTTTATTTTATTTAACACCAACCTAGGTCAGCACTTTCTACCAAAGGACAAGTTCTGGAACCTCTTGCAAGTACCATTTCTATTAAACCCTCATCTAGGATAATAAGGGCTAATTTTAGAACTTAACAAAGGAACTACCCTCCAAACCTGAAATTTCTCAAGGGAATAAATTTTAACACCTTTTTGTATCCAAATAATCACCAAGTACCAAGTTATAGCTTCTTGTTTGCATTAAAACTAAAGTTATGGGGACTATTCATGAATTTTATTCAATTCCCACAACCAGTCACATAGAGATGCCTAGCCAAATTTAATAAAATCTCACCCAAACTGCATCCTTTTGGTCTAAAAAATTTTAGATATTAAAATACACTCCTAAATACTCCATTTCACCAAGTTTTATAATTTTTCCATGGTGAATTTGGAAGAAATGGGAAATTGAAGTTAAAACCCTAGGAAAGGGCACTTTCACGGGTTGTTTGGATCTGTTACAACATTTCTCCCTCAATACTCCACTTCAGAACCTCTGGTTGGATTCAAAAGAAATTTATTTCACCCCTATAACTCCCCATGAAATAATTTTTCAGTTTGGAGGTCGTGAAATTATGTACCAACCAAAAGAACAACAAATTTTCTGGAAAAATATAGTTTTTTATTGATTTCAAATATCAAGTTTACAAATTCCACCCAAAACAACCTCCACATGAGTTTGTTGAGGAATTTTATAGTTTTCCCAACATGTTAAAACTTATTTTATATGGTTATGAACATTGGGAAACCAATTACAACAAATTTTTGAAAAGTTGTTTTACAAATTGACAACGTTGACAATTTTTGCATTTTGCCATTCAAACTAATTTTATTATCAACCTAGGGACATAAACACATTGAAATGGATCTAAATAGACCAAAAAAACCTTGACTCCCTAATTCTACTCATCCTAATTCCCTTTTACCATAGTTGACCATAGGGTTTATAATGCACCCTAGGCCACTAGGCCTTACAAAATGGACAATTAGGACCATATTACAAAACAAAACATAAACAAAGGATTCTCTGATCCTTCCCAACACCTTGATATCAGAAACATGAAGTTTTCAATCAATAAATTATGAAATTGAGGCTTTTCCCCCTTTACCAAGTAGAGTGCATCTTATAAGTATTGAATGATCAAGTAGTTTGTGTATCATAAAGGAAGAAAATATACATGTTGTATTTGGATAGGATTAAGGATTAATTGATGATAAGTGTAGTAATTAAATGAGTAGATGTTATTGCTTATGGTAGTTGATTAAGTAATGACATTATATTACCCTAGGGAGATAGTTGTAATGGTTGAGATGTTATGTTATTTCTCTTGCATAATTTAGTTAATATGTTTAAGAATGTTGTTCCTTATGTTTAATCGCTATTAGATATAAATTATAAATGGAGTTTTGTGTTGCATTAGTTGATATTTAAAAAAAATTAATATCCATTTAGTATGTTAGATGCTTATTTTCTCTAGGGTATTTTGGTGGGCATTACATTTGGTATAACAGACCATGTTCATACACTGGGTACCTTAGTTTCATTTGAGCCCATTGTGCATATTGCATTTAGCATGGGGTAGCCCAGTGGATATGGGCAAGTGCACCAAGATGGGGAATGAAAAAGATGCCAAATTATTTTTTGGCCCCCATAAAGCTCTTTTGCACATGCCAAATAAGGCATGCACCCTATTTGGTATGCACCAAATAGGCCTTGTGTGTCGAGCCTAAGGTTTGGGCATGCCTAATGTATTTGGTGCGCACCAAATAGGGAACATGCCAAATAAGGCGAGCACCAAATTTGGCGTGCACCAAATGCATTGGAATTTTGAATTTTGAAATTGCAAATTATCCTTTTCTTTCACTTCCTCTCTTTGAATATATATATAAAATATAAAATTTAAGTATAAGTCACATTTTTATTTGTATTTTTCCTTTCGTATACTTTAAGTTATATTTTATGTATATATTGTCAAGATGTTTGAGAGTGGTTCCAAATCTCTAGGAGCTATAATAGAGATTCTAGTTTTTAGAGTATTCATATAAATTTCAAACTTAATCAAATTTCAGTAATCACCATGCTCGTATAAGAATTATCTCTCTTTGGTCTCTCCTCGTTCCCTACATTCCCCCTCTCTATATTCCTCAACCCTTACCTATCTCTCTCTCTCTTAAGTTTCTACCTCTCTTTCCCTCCTTCCCTCTCTTGCACTTTGGTTTTCTCTCCCTTTAGTCTCTCCCTTAACACCCACCTTCCTCCTTCTCTCTCTCTCTCTCTCTCTCTTTCTCATTCTCCCTCCATCCCTCTCTTCACCTCTCTCTCCCTCTTTGTGACAGAAAGAAAGGCAAATACTAGGGAGAGAGAGAGAGAGAGGAAGAGAGTGGTTGATGGAAAGAAAGGAAAATACCAAGGATAGAGAGATCTAGAGAGAGAGAGTTTGAAGTGAAAGATGAAGAGAGGGAGGAAGGACTGGGTTGAGGGAGAGAACTAAGAGAGAGATTAAGTGGGAGAGATGGAGGGAAGAAGGGAGGGGTTGATCAAAAGAGAGGGATATATAAGGGAGAGAAGGAGGAAGGGATGGATAGAGAGGGAAAGATCCAAGGGAGAGATAGATTAAGTGGTAGAGAGGGAGGGAGGGATGGGTTGAGGCAAAGAAAGAGCCCAAGTGAGAGAGATGGAGGGAGGGAGGTAGAGGTTGATAAAAAGAGAGGGAGAGACCTAAGAGAGGGAGAGAATGAGAGAGAGAAAGGAAGGGGGTTTGATGAAAAGAGAGGGAGAGATCAAAGAGAGAGAAGAAGATAAAGGTTAAGAGAGAGGGAGAGAGGGAGATAGAGAGAGGAATGGGCTAAGGGAGAGAAAGGGGTGATGGAAAGAGATGGATATCCTAGGAAGAGAGCCTAGAGAGAGAGCCTAAGTGAGAGAGTGAGAGAGAGAGAGGGGGCTATGGGAAGGTAGGGGTTGAGAAAAAGAGAGGGAGAGACTTGAGAGAGAGAGACAAACCTACTTGCCTCCCTCCCTCTCTCTCTCTCCCTCTGTCAACCTCTCCCTTCTTCTATCTCTCTCACTTCAACTCTCTCTCTCAATCCATGCCTTCCTCCCTCTCTCTCAACCCTTCCCCTCCTCCCTTTCTCTCACTTGGGCTCTCTCTCTTGTATCTTACTCATTTTCCATCCCTTCCTCCCTCTCACTCAAGATCTATCTCTCTCTCTCTTAGGTTAAGCTCGAGAGGGAGATAGGGAGAGTGAAGAGAGAGGGAAAGAGATAGAGAGATACTTGAGAGAGAAAGAGAGGGTGAGAGGGAGAGATACCTGAGAGAGAAAGAAAGAGAATTATAAGGAAAGAGAGAGAGAGTCTTGAGAGAGAAAGAGAAAGGGAGAGAGGGAGAGAATGTGAGAGAGAGACACTTGAGATAGTGTGGGGGAGAGATAGAGATAGAGAGAGAGGGGGAGGGAAAGAGTGGGTGGGAGAGAGGGAGAGGGAAGAAAGAGGATGGTACAGGGAGAGAGGAGAAGATGGAGAGAATAGGAGAGAGACACCTGAGAAGAGAGGAGGGAGGGAGAGAGAGAGAGAGAGAGAGAGAGAAGGGAAGAGAAGAAAATAATGTAAGGGAGAGAGGGAGAGTGAAGATAGAGAATGGGGGAGGGCGAGAGGGAAAGAGTGGGAGAGAATAGGAGAGAGAGACACTTAAGAGAGGGGGAGAGGGGGAGAGAGAGAGAGAGATAGAGGGTGAGAGGGAAAGAGACTTGAGAGAGAAAGAGAAAGGGAGTGGGAGGGAGAGAGTGAAAGAGAGTTAGAGAGAGAGAGAGAGACTTGAAAGAGAAAGAGAAAGTGAGTGGGAGGGAGGGAAATAGAGAGAGATATCTGAGAAAAAGAGAAAAGGAGGGGGAGGGAGAGAATTGGAGAGAGAGACACATAAGAGAGGAGGGGGGAGAGATATAGAGATAGAGGGTGAGGAGGGAAAAAGAGTTGGAGGGAAAGAGAGAGAGACTCGAGAGAATAGTAGAAAGGGATGGAGAGAGAGAGAGAGAGGGGGGGAGGGAGAGGGAGAGAATTGACAAAAATAGATAGACACCTAAGAGAGAGAGAGAGAGAGAGAGAGAGAGAGAGTAGGAGGGAGAGATGGAAAGAGAGACTTGAGACAAAAGGACAAAGGGATGGGGAGGGAGAGATGGAAATAATGGGATAGAGACATCTAAGAGAGGAGGGGAGAGAGAGAGGGAGTGGGGGAGATATGCGTAGACATAGAGGTGGATGGAACAATTGTGAGTGAGAGAGAGAGTTGAGAGAGGGATAGAAATGGAGGGGGAGGAAAAGAATGGACATAATTGAATAGATAAACTTGAGAGGGAGGGAAATTGAGTTAGAGGGAAAGAGAAAGATGTGCCTGAGAGAGAGAGAGAGAGAGAGAGAGAGAGAGAGAGAGAGAGAGAGAGAGAGAGAAATATGGGGAGGAAAAATGGAGAGAGAAAGAGAAATGGGGAGGGAAAGAGATATAATTGAGAGAGAAAGAGAAAGGAATTGGGAGGGAGAGAGGAAAAGAATGGGATAGAGGCAACTGAGAGAGAGGGAGTGGGGGAGTTATAGAGAGACTGCAAGGTGGATGGAGGGATTGTGTATGTGTGTGTGTGTGTGTGTGTGTGTGTGTGTGTGAGAGAGAGAGAGAGAGAGAGAGAGAGAGGAGGAGGAGGAGGAGGAGGAGGAGGGAGAGAATGGACAAAATAGGACAGAGACACCTAAGAGAGAGAGAGAGAGAGAGAGAGAGAGAGAGAGAGAGAGAGAGAGAGTAAAAGGGAGGGGGAAGGAGATGGACAGAGGGAAAGAGAGAAAGAGAGACATAGGGAGAGACTTGACTTGAGAGGAAAAGAGGGAAAGAGAGATGGAGAGAGTGAGAGACTAGTAGAGGGAAGGGGAAGGCAAGGGAGAGAGTGAAAGAGAAAGAGAGAGATAGAGAGATACTTGAGAAGGAAAGAGGGAAAGAGAGATGGTGAGACGGGGAGAGGGAAAAAGGGAAAGAGAGGGAGAGAGAGATGGGGAGGGAAAGAGAGAGAGACTTGACAGATAAAGAGAAAGGGATTGTGAGGGAGAGGGGGAAAAAATGGGATAGAGCCACTTGAGAGAGGGAAAGAGAGAGAAAGTGTGTGGGAGAGATATAGAGAGACCTAAGAGGTGGATGGAGGGATTGTGAGAGAGAGATACTTGAGAGGAAATGGAAGGAAGGGGAGAGAGAGAGAGGGAGATATAAGAGGAGAGGGAGGAATAATAGAGATAGGGGGAGAGAGAGAGAGAGAGAGAGAGAGAGAGAGAGAGGAGGAGGAGGAGGAGGAGGGAGAGAATGGACAAAATAGGACAGAGACACCTAAGAGAGAGAGAGAGAGAGAGAGAGGGGGGGGAAAAGGGAGGGGGAAGGAGATGGACAAAGGGAAAGAGAGAAAGAGAGACATAGGGAGAGACTTGACTTGAGAGGAAAAGAGGGAAAGAGAGATGGAGAAAGTGAGAGACTAGTAGAGGGAAGGGGAAGGCAAGGGAGAGAGTGAAAGAGAAAGAGAGAGATAGAGAGATACTTGAGAAGGAAAGAGGGAAAGAGAGATGGTGAGATGGGGAGAGGGAAAAAGGGAAAGAGAGGGAGAGAGAGATGGGGAGAGAAAGAGAGAGATACTTGAGAGATAAAGAGAAAGGGATTGTGAGGGAGAGGGGGAAAGAATGGGATAGAGCCACTTGAGAGAGGGAAAGAGAGAGAAAGTGCGTGGGAGAGATATAGAGAGACCTAAGAGGTGGATGGAGGGATTGTGAGAGAGAGATACTTGAGAGGAAATGGAAGGAAGGGGAGAGAGAGAGAGGGAGGAATAATAGAGATGGGGAGAGAGAGAGAGAGAGAGAGAGAGAGAGAGAGAGAGAGAGAGAGAGAGAGAGAGGGAGTGGGAGGGAGAGACTTGAGAGGGAAAGAGAGAGAGAGAGAGAGAGAGAGAGAGAGAGAGTGGGAGGGAGGGAAAGAATGGGATAGAGACACTTGAGAGAGGAGGAGAGAGAAAGAGAAAGTTGGGGAGATATAGAGAGACCTATGAGGTAGATGGAGGGATTGTATGTTTGTGTGAGAGAGAGGGGGAGTAGGAAGGGGAGGGAGGAAGAGAAAGAGAGAGGGGGAACGAAAAAATGGGAGGGAGAGAGCATGAGAGAAGGGATAGGATTGGGGAGGGAGAGAGTGTGAGAGAGAGACAGAGGGAAGAGAGAGGATGGGGGAGGGAGAAAGAGAGAGGGAGGAGGGAAAAAATGGGAGGGAGAGAGGGAGAGGGAAAAGATAGGATGAGGGAGGGAGAGAGAGAAAGAGAGGGTGAGAGAGAGAGAGGGATAGAGGGTGAGAGAGAGAGGGAGAGGAAAGAGAGAGTTAGAGAGAACAAGAGAGAGAGAGAGAGAAGGAGAGGGAAGATATATTATGGGGGAGGGACAAAGAGAGAGGGAGCAGGGAAACAAAGGGAGGTAGAGAGTGAGAGGGAAGATATAGGATGGGGGAGGGAGAAAGAGAGAGGGGGGGGGGGGAAACAATGAGAGGGAGAGAGGGAGAGGGAACATATAGGATGGGGGAGGGAGAAAGAGAGAGGGGGAGGGAGAAAGAGGGTGAGAGAGAGAGAGGGAGAGGGAGAGGGAAGAGATAGGATGGGGGTGGGAGAAAGAGAGATGGAAAAGGGAAACAATGGGAGGAAGAGAGGGAGAGAGAAGAGAAAGGATGGGGGAGGGAGAAAGAGAGAGGAGGAGGGAAACAACAGGAGGGAGAGAGGGAGAGGGAAGGGATAGGATGGGGGAGGGAGAAAGAGAGAGGGGGAGGGATAAAGAGAGAGAGTGAGAGAGAGAGAGGGAGAGGGAGGAGATAAGATGGGGGAGGGAGAAAGAGAGAGGGGGAGGGAAATAATGGGAGGGAGAGAGGGAGAGGTCAAGGATAGGATGGGGGAGGGAGAAAGAGAGAAGGATGAGGGAGAAAGAGAGAGGGTCAGAGAAAGAGGGAGAGGTAAGAGATAGGATGGGGGAGGGAGAAAGAGAGGGGGAATAGGGAAACAATGGGAGGGAGAGAGGGAGAGGGAAGAGATGTTGGAATAGTGCCTCAAATTCTCTTGGCATGTTCGGGTTGATCGGAGTAGCCTACACCGATGGAGCAGTAGAGTGATACATTCTTGGTTGTTGATCATTTTCTGATCGGTGTGATTTAGGCTGATGTCTTCCTCTCTATCGGGTATTGGAGAAGTTATTTCCTTGTTATGTTGATGTCTGATGGATCCGCATTCGGAGCCATTAGGGGATCGAAAGTTCATGTTATTCGTTATGCTAAAACCCGATGAGGTCACCTTCGGCAATCGGGTCACATACCGTAAATCGAGTTGACATTTTGGATGTCATGCTGATGTCAGATGAGTTCACTCCTCTATCTTGGAAAGTTCTTCAGGTATCAAGATCAGATGTTTGGAGCTATGTCGATCTCCTATGGAACCTCCTTCTGTTTGATCGACTATCAGGTGAGCTTGGCTAGTGTTACATTGATGACCCGATGAAGTCGCCCTCAGTGATCGAGATGTCATCAGGTATCGGAGAAGTTTGCTGAATGCTATGCTGATTACCTGATGGATCCACTTTGGTTGACTTCAGTGTTATCAGGGGTCAGGGTAGCCAGTTCGTGTATGTTTTCGATGACCCGATGAAACTGACTAAGTGCTATCAGTGATCGGGATGACATTTTTTAGGTTATTCTGATAAGTCAATGAGGTCGTCTACTAGTGATCGAAGATTGGGGTAACATTTTAGTGTTGGTTCCGATGAGCTGATGGGGATGCATCTGACTATGGATGGTTGCCCGAACCGAAGTCCAAAAGGAAAGTAGGCAGACACTAAGGATGAGACTATTGGAGTACTTGTATATGCACTGATCTAACTTTTGAATGCATGTGGGATAAATGGTTTTCCATGAATTCAAACCGTCAGGGACAATTTGACTTCCCAACTGACTTGCGCAGGTGTAACGGTCGACCTATTTGGTATTTGAAGAAAAATGCAAACCAATGTAAGGTTGACGAACATTAATAGCCATTGAGTGTTCTGTGATTGTACTTGACCTGAGTTCTGCTTTATCTGGAATGATTGTTGGATAGAGTGAAGGAAGTCTGCAGACTGGACTTTATTGCATTTGACATACTGTTAATAAAATTATTTTCTGTTGGTAGTGGGTGTAGACACTCAAAATTGTCATGTCTAATTAAATAAATATTTTATTTATTTAATTATCTAAGCCTAATTCTTCTATTAATTAAATAAATCTTTATTTATTTAATTAATTTATTTATCCTCTTCTAGCCTTATTTCTCATTTAAATAAATACATTTATTTATTTAAATTATTATTTTCCTAAATTAAATAAATATCTTATTTATTTAATTATCCCATTTCCTCTATAAATTAAATAAATCTTTATTTATTTAATTAATTCATTAGTTTTTTCTACACATGACACATGTCATTCATCTCTTAATTCCTACACTACCTACCTCTCTTATTATTTTATTATTTCTTCTACCTACCCTCTAATCCTAGCAGACCTCCTTTTTACACCTCTCAATCTTATCCCTCCATTTCATATTGTGTCTTCTATTTAAGGAGATGCTTTCTTCATTATCAAACCCTAATGACCTAATGATCTTTTATGCAATTGACTACACTACGATCCTACTTGCAACCACATTCTGTTCTTTGTTGAGCTCTTGTGCACATAAAATCTGAGAGCAAATATATCAAGCAAGATCAATGGAGATAGGAAGAATGGAGATCAAAACCCTATTGGACATGTGATGGTATGATCTTTGTGATTTCATTTGATTTGCATTGTCTTAGGTAATCTTCATATGTTATGGTGGATCTTTGTTGTTGTTAGGCTAGGGTTTGGTGGTTGAATTCATTTAGCCTTTCAATTTTGTTATTATTTTTATCCATTTTCACCATATACATTTTGGCATGGTCGGTGGGACACTTGTCCCTTTGCATTTAACCTCCTTGTTGCAGATTTTGCGGTTTTAAAGTTGCAGATCGAACATTTTCGATAGCATTTTGGGTATTTTCGCGTCTGCACACTTTCGGATCGCGTTTTTGATCTTCTGGCGCGCCGAGAAATCTGGATCCGCGTCTGTGTTTTGGTCATATTTCATTTTGCAGGTTCCAGGGAGGTGCGTCTGTGTTACTGAAGCGCGTCTATGTCGTTTTCAACCGCGTCTAAGTACAGAAAGTGCATATGTGGTTTTTAATCGCATCTGTGTCTCACAGAACCGCATTTCTATTGTTGAGTCGCATCTGAGTAGGCGGTAATCACGTCTGTGTATTGCCTGTTTCAAAATTTTGGAAATTTTATTGATTCGGTTTTCGGATTTTGCATTTAGGGTTTTAGATCTGGTTTATTTTTGGACTAACATTTTCAGATCTAGCTAACACAATTGGTGCAGCTTGCCTTGGAAGCTAAATCGTTTGGTTGAAGGCCCCTATTTTCACAAAGTCTTTTGGGTTTTAAAATTTACCTAACTTGTGTGTTTGCAGGAAGGGGTGATTATTTCAAACAACCCAAACTACTAACAACTCTTTGTTGCAGGTCCTTGGCAAGGGTTTTTGGATTTTTATTGTGTGCCTTGTTTTCATATACTAGCAAACACTTCAATTGGTGCACTAAAATTGAATCATTGTCTTTTGTGTCTTGAGCAATAGGCTCTTTTTGTTTAATCTTTAGAGGGCCTGTCTTCCCGTGTGGTCATTAGGACTACTAGTGAGAAGAGAATGACCCAAGTGGTAGCGAGGAAAACCCACCTCTTCCGAACCACTATAATCAAATGTATTCATGGTGAGAACTATGAATAACGTGTGCTGATTAGTTCATACCGACACTATGTCTCCCCATAAACTTGTTTGATCAAATTTATTTGATCATTTGTAGGGCGTAACCCCTACCGGCTGGGAGCCTTCTATATTTACAGAGCTAAAAGTGCTACATGTATGGCCACACGAGCAGATGCCCTTACTAGCACCTTTTTGTTTTAGAAGCCCAAATCCTTCTAGTTGTTGGGGCAGGAGGTCGGACCTCTGGTAGCGGCCCACACACATACGATTCTTAGTAGAGATACAAAGTTCGCCATGGGGAGTTTTCATGGGGACTGATGCTTGGCTGACCCGAGAAGTGAGTGCCAAGGGTGGAGCCAGTGAGGTCAAGCATCTAAGTATCCACTCTGAATAGCGTAGCCTCAGGGGTAAAACCCCATGTGGGATCAACAACTATTGTCTTGGCCAGCCATAAGAATTGTGCTTGACTTATTTTAAACATTCAAACATTCAAAAACCAAACAGCAAAACATTGTGTCTTTTGTGTCTTCAAGTGTATGCAAAACATTTTTACATCAAACAACACACTTTTCTTGGAGTCATTTTGGAGTCTAAACACTTGCAAACGTTGAGTCCTCATCAACATTATGTCCTCTTGTCACAAAAAATAGTCAAACATTCAAATTTGGTCACAACAAAAACGACTTCACAGATTGAAAAAAAATTGCACAAAGTTTACAGAAATGCGTCTGTGTCTATTTTAATCGCGTTTGTGTCATCTAAGCGCGTCTGTGAAGGGTAGAATCGCATCTGTGTGTCTAACAGTGTCTGTGTTAAACAGAGCCGCATTTGTTTCAGGGAACAGCGTTTGTGAAGTATACAGGTGTGTCTATGTCCAGAATTGAAAAAAAATTTACAGTCCAACAAGCAAACACAGTCAGTTTCGGAATACTTGAGCTTCCTAGGTTGTTTCTTCAGGTTTCATCTAGCATTCAACCTGTCTTTGGGTCTCACATAGTCCATCATTGCTTCACATCTCATTTTACATTCATACTTGTCTAAACTTGGGTCAAAAGGTCACTTGCTTGTCCTCATCATACTTTGTCAACACACTACATACAACAACACTTAGCTAAGTGGTCCCTCATCAAGGTTTCTTACCTTTGGGTCTCATTTGGTCCTACTTAGAGTCAAGGTCAACTTACCTCATCAAGAGAAACTATCCTCTCTTTGGAAGTCACACCTACTCTACTACATACATAATTGGTCTTACACTTTGGACATTGCAAGTACACCTCAGATTCATTTACACTCCATCCAACTCTTGGTCTTCCATATTTTTTCCATTTTCATCTAGTCTCACACATCTTGGTCAATACCTAGTTCAAGGTTGAAACCCCTCTTCAAAAATCTAGGAGAGAAACTAAAGAGGCTCAAGAGTCCACAAACATGAGTTCTTATGAGTATGACAATGATATCTTTTTCAATACTGATAACACTACATTGCCTAACATGGATGTCTATAGAAACATTCCAAATGTGGAGAACACAGACACTACGAACAACAATGTTACACACAATGACAATATGGACAACTTTTTAATACATTCAGCAGATGTGGAAGAATCCATTATGAATCCCCATTTCAATCGGATAGACAATACTTCTTACAAATGATGGCACAAAGTGGAGCCAAGATACCTCATGATTTTGACATGTCTCAAATAATGGAAAATCAACCTTTGCAACAAACTCACTCCAACATGGATCAAAGGAGACCTAATAGTGGAGGAAATAGAGGACCACATATGGTACCTGAATCACCATCAGCTTTGCTTCAAAAACCAAAGGTCCCACATACACATGGTCAAGTATATGATACTCACCTTCACAGACCATTATGGAAGTCTTATGCAAACAAATATGCTCAACCACATACTCAAGCTAAGGATCAACCACCACAGCAATTGGATATTCAAAGGCATGCTCAAAATTTGGACACAAGGAAACCCCATGTCAAATTTGGGGGCAACACAATAGAACATGACATACCTGTAGAGTATGGCATACATGCACAAAATAAATATGGTGTTCCTCAACATGAATCTATACCAAGTGCTCCATATATGCTGCATCAATATAGACCTCCTCCATATGAACATGTGTATGATCAATATCATCCATATATGCAACAAGCTCCTCCTCAAATTGGTGCCTCAAACATGGGGTATGGTTCAAGAAGTCGATCTCCACCTAAGAGAAATTTGGAGCAACAAATCAGGGACTTACAAAAGAAAATGGAGGACATAAATACATCGAAGCCAACATACACAATGAGAGACATATGTCCTTATCCATTTGACAAGAGTATTCCAATGCCTCCATTTCCTACACACTTTGTGACACCTAAATTTGATAAGTATAGAGGAAAAGGGGATCCTAAGGCACACATAAGACAATTTTTCACAGCTTGCATTGAAGTAGCTTCAGAAGAGACATATTTGATGAGATTATTCCCACAAAGCCTAGGCGATCAAGCTATGGAACGGTTCTCCCAACTCCAACCTAGTATTAAGTCATGGGGTGACTTAGCAGAGGCATTTATTCAACATTTCTCCTACAACATAGAGACAGACATATCGGTCACTACTTTATGCAATACCAAGCAAAAAGAGGGAGAGTCTTTTGCATCATTCTTACAAAGATGGAGAAATCTAGCCAGTAGATGCTCTTGTGAAATTCCACAGAAACAAATGGTAGAAATGTTCACACAAAACGTTAACAAGGACATTGGCTATGATCTAAGGAAAGCTTGTTTGTCCACCTTCAAGGATGTCATTGAAAAGGGCTTAGCAATAGAAAAGGTCCTAATTGAACAAGGAGTCATTAAGATATTCAAGGAGAACAAAGATGACTTTAAAGGAAAAGACAAGCCAAGATTTTGGAATAAAAACAAGAACACAGTCAATGATGGTGTTGTTGATGCCAATACAGTGCGACCCAAATTCATCTTTGCGGGATCAAGTTCTACAAACAATCAAGTGAATACTCAAACAACTTCTAGATCATGAAGGAAGTATACTCCATTGGGAGAACCACTTGAATCAGTCTTCAAAAAGCTTGTGGCAAACAAAGTGATCACAGTTCCAGATTTTCCTCCATATGAACCAAAGGTCAAACCAAATTGGTGGAATGATGATGAGTATTGTGAATTTCATAAGAGCAAGGGTCATAAGACACGAAATTGTCATCGACTGAAGAACATCGTACAGGATCTCATTGATAGAGGTGACGTTGAGATTGAGGGACACTCATCCAATCAAGAACATGAGATGTTTAAGGAACCATTCCCAAAGCACGACAAGGGAAAAGCTAAAGTCACAGATGATCAAGCCAACTATACTAGAGCACCTTATAACTATGATTCAACTATCAATCACATCTCGATGGACAATCATATCTCTACTATTACCATCAAGAACAAAAACCTTGAGAATCTTCCTCAGAGACCCAAGATTGTCCTAAGAGGTGTTGGATCTTCTTCCGAACCTACCTCTGAATGTCATGTTACAACTCGTCGAGGTAAAATTACGTTGCCAGGTGCCTCCACTAAAAATACCGCTTCTTCATCAACCAAACCTAAATATGACCTTGTAGAATAGTTAGGGAAGACACCCGCGCTCATCTCCATCCTTGAGCTCTTATGTATATCCCCCACTCATAAAGCTATTCTTGACAAAATCTTGAGAGACATCGCCATTCCTACTGATCTGAACATGGACCAGTTTCAAGCCATGGTGGGATACCTTTCTATTCCACATTCCCTTACATTCACAGAAGCCGATGACACCTCCGTAAGTTAGCCACATAATGCACCATTACATATTGAAGCCTTCATACACAAACATCAAATAAAGTGAGTCCCGATAGATGGAGGAGCTGGTCTAAACATTTGTACATTGAGCACCATTAAACAATTGGGATATTCCGATAAAGCTGTGAATTCAAAAAATCAAATCACCATCAAGGCATATGATGATGAAGAGCGCTCATCTAAAGGCACAGTCACCTTACCTCTAAGAGTTGGACCAGTTACAAAGGATGTGGTTTGTCAGGTCCTAGATCTGGATCTCACTTATAATATATTGCTAGGACGTCCTTGGATTCATGAAATGAGGGTAGTCCCATCGACATATCACCAATGCATTAAGTTTCCTCACAACAGAGTCAAGGTAACAGTTAACGGTGATCCTAATCTGTTCATATATTGCAATAACTTGAGATCACATACTGAGACCATCATTCCCAGTAATCGTGAAGTTGTTCCTTCTTCGGCATACATTGACCCTGAGTCATTGAAACCTTCAACATCAAAACAAGGTGAACTTAAAGGCAAATTTCAGGACAAAGGCATGGGAGAATACAATTTAAATCAAACCATGTATTTACGACAAGTCATGAGCTCTCCAAAAGAATATGGAAGGCCACATCCTAACAAGCAAATATCCATCATGGTATTCAAATGGGATCCTATTACCTTTCAAAGATGGGGTGAACTGGAAGAGGAAGGTTTATACAAAATTCTCTACAAAGACATTGAAGATGACACACAAGATCAGATCAATATACCCTATGAGAAGTATGGCAAAGGCTTCAAGATTCTAGAAAAATTTGGCTATGATGGAAAAAGCACTCTTGGGTTACGAAAGGAAGGTGTTATGGAGCCCTTACAACCTGAATTGACTATAAAAAGGGAACGCTCGAAGGGACTTGGTTTTCTGACTTCCAAGATCCACACTAAAGGACAGAAGAGGCATCACGAATCAAAATTGCCAAAATTCAACAAGAGGATCGCTATTCCACAGACTCCAACGAATGGGAATGGGGTTCAGACAAATCCTCCAGTGACTATGAGCTCACCGAGACATTCAAAGAGCTAGATGAACCCACAAAAGAAGAGGAATTTTATAAAAAGTTCAGAGTTGGTCAAGAAACAACCCATGAGGATTCGGCACAGTCTTCGTCTCAAGGTTCTAGGTCGAAATCACATAGGATGAGAACACCTATCCCAGAATGTGCTACTGGTGATGACAATTTGGATTCGCTTGCGATCGAGATTGATGAGGAGAGTGCCATCGATGACCTCGATAATTACCTTGATATACCCAAATATAACCACATCTTCACTCTTAACCCCGCAAACTCCGAAAACATTAAAGGCCTTCCCCTTGTTCACCACCAACTCATTGACTGGGATCATGAAGGACCAACACAATTTGACACCTTCCAAAATGATGAAGCTATTATTGACTATCTTGGCATACGAGATGATCTTCCCCCTGGGGACCATAAAGCAGGGTACACTATAGAACTCAACAACATGGCATATTTTGGTGAGGGTGTCAGACCTTCCAGTCGCAAAAATGTGAAAATAAGAACAAATCAAGGGTCTTATGGTGAAAACCACACTGTGGCGCTATCTGATCCCAAAAAAGTACAAAGAAAGGACGTATCTGAGGGTGAAAACCTCTCTGAGGCACCCGAAGATGGAAGGCTCGACATTCTCCCAGCCTCGTATGAGGAAAAGTCATCCATGTTGGTACAGGAGACTATCAAAACAAACATTGGTACGGAAGAGGTTCCACACAACATATTCCTGGCTAAATCATTGGCAGAGTCCGAAAGGTCACAGTTCATAAGTTTCTTCAAGGAATGACAAATCAACTTTGCATGGTCATACGCTGATATGCCTGGACTAGATCCAGATTTGGTAATGCATCATTTGACAGTCAAACCGGGGGCAAAGCCAGTAAAATAGAAATTAAGAAAAATGCATCCACAAGTGGCATTACTAGTCAAAGCAGAGTTGGAGAAGTTATTGGATGTCAGATTCATACACCCAATTGATTATCCTGAATGGATCTCCAATTTAGTACCTGTCAGTAAACCAGATCACAGTATCAGAATATGTACAGATTTCAGAGACATCAACAAAGCTTGTCTAAAAGATGACTTCCCATTACCAAATATTGACTTGATCGTTGATCTCACGGCAGGTCACGAAATGTTATCATTAATGGATGGATTTTCTGGTTATAATCAAATAAGGATCACACTTGAAGATCAACACAAAACATCATTCACTTGTCCTTGGGGAACTTTCTATTGGAATGTCATGCCCTTTGGGCTAAAAAATGCAGGTGCTACATATCAAAGAGCAATGACCACTATCTTTCATGATCTCATGCACATAACTATGGAAGATTATGTTGATGATCTCTTGGGTAAATCAGTAGACAGAAATACACATTTGGACATACTTTCAGTCGTGTTTGATTGGTTGGAAAAATATAAAGTAAGATTAAACCCCAAGAAATGTGTCTTTGGAGTAACCTTCGGGAAACTCCTAGGATTCATTGTGTCCAAAAGAGGAATCGAAGCTGATCCAGCAAAGGTCAAGGCTATCTTGGACATGCCACCACCCAGAAATATCAGTCAACTTCGATCCTTACAAGGGAGACTCTAGTCTATATGAAGATTCATAACACAACTTGCAGATAAGTGTAATCCTTTTCAACACCTGCTACATAAAAATATCAAATTCAAATGGGATGATAATTGTCAACAAGCTTTCCAGATGCTCAAAGATTATCTCTTGAATCCGCCTGTTCTGATGCCACCAGTTCCAGATCAGCCTTTGCTACTATACATATCAGCTACTCCAACAGCACTGGGGGCACTCCTAGCACAACAAATTGCTGAGGGCAAGGAAAAGGCCATATACTATATCAGTCGCACATTGGTGGGATATGAGCTAAACTACACACCAATCGAGCATGCATGTCTTGTCGTGGTCTTTGCTTCACAGAAATTATGACATTATATGCTCACTCATAAGACTAAGTTGGTTGCAAGAATTGATCCATTAAAATACCTTCTCAATAAAGCAACACTTACTGGGCGGCTGGCCAAATGGGTAATGATCCTTAGTGAATTCGACATCAAGTATGTGGACAGAAAAGCAATAAAAGGACAAGCCATCGCGGATCAATTAGTAGATGCCCCCATGATTGATGATGTTCCTCTAAATTCAAAATTTCCAGATGAATCCATTTTAACAATATCACATGCAAAGCCATGGCAACTATACTTTGACGGCTCATACACACAGCATGGGGTAGGAGCCGGTATTCTCTTTATAACTCCTCAAGGAGATTCTATACCAAAATCATACCGCTTATCATTTCCTTGCACTAACAATATAGCATAATATGAGGCATTAACAACTGGATTACGAATTGCAGTTCAGTGGAAGATCCAGGAACTTCATGTTTTTGGGGATTCCCAACTTGTCATCCGTCAAGCAATTGATGATTACCAAACAAAAGATGAAAAATTACTGCCTTACAAGCAAATGGTGGATGATTTGAAACAACATTTCACAAAGATAGATTTTGAGCAGATACCAAGAGATCAGAATCGTGCTGCAGATGCCATGGCTACAATTGCTTCACTGATTGATCTACCTCAAAATGAGACTTGCTATGAGTTCTTGGTGGACAACCTATTGGTTCCTTCATATGAGATCACTCCTACTGAAATGATATGCATTGTTGGTCCCGAATCCCAGTTATATGGTTCCATCTTCACATACCTTCGCGACAATACCCTACCTCCTGATCTATCAAATAACCAACGTCACACCTTCATTCGCCAATCCTCTCGATATGTCATTTTAGCTGATATCCTATACCAGCGAGGTCTAGATGGCACTCTTCTTAGATGTTTAGAAAGCGACGAAGCTCAGATTGCGTTACGTGAAGTGCATGAAGGGATATGTGGTCCACATGCTAGTGGTCCTACCTTGGCCAAGAAACTCATTAGGACTGGATATTATTGGCCCAATATGGAAAAAGACTCATATCAGTTTGTCAAGAAATGTAAGCAATGTCAAATTCATGGAGACCTCATACATGCGCCAGCACAAGAACTACAACCACTTGCGTCTCCTTGGCCCTTTTGTCAATGGGGACTCGATCTCATAGGCAAGATTCACCCTCCTTCCTCTAATGGTCATAAATTCATTATCACAGCCACAGAGTATTTCACAAAGTGGATTGAAGCCGTGCCTCTCACACAAGTCACTAGAAAACAGATTGCTACCTTCATCCTTAACTATATCATTTGCCGATATGGTATTTCTGTTTCCATTATTACTGATAACGGGCGTCCCTTAAAAAATCAGGATGTTCGTGAACTCTGTGACCGCTTTCATATTTCCCATCGTTTCTCCACACCATATTACCCCCAAGGTAATGGCCAAGCTGAGGCGTCTAATAAAACAATCCTTAAAATCCTCAAGAAGACAGTCGACGACGCTGGCCGTAATTGGCATATCCAACTCAATCTTGCACTTTGGACCTACCGCACAAGTGTTCGCACACCTATAGGAGCTACACCCTATTCACTTGTTTATGGTGCTGAAGCCATCTTGCCTATTGAGGTTGAGTTACCCTCTTTACGGGTCTCTTTGCAGAACATAATCACTAATGAAGATTACAGGGTCTCTCGCTTACAAGAACTAGAACTGCTGGATGAACGGAGACAAACTACTTTTAATCATCTCAAGGCTTACCAACAACGAATGAGTCGCAGCTACAATCACAAGGTCAAGCCTCGCACATTTGAGGTAGGTGACTTGGTTCTCAGAGAAAACCCCAAGAATCAGCAAGACAAAGAGAAGAAGGGCAAGTTCGAACCAAATTGGCTTGGTCCCTACATCATCACAGCAGTATATGGCTCTGCGGCATATCAGCTCTCAACTACAGAAGGTGAACCTTTGGAGGATCCTATCAACAGCATGCACCTTCGTAGGTTCTACACATAGCTCTTCAGAATATCCTAATTCAAAAATACAAAAAAAAATCAAAAAATTCAAAAATACAAAAAAAAAAAATCGTTACTTGGTGAAAACCTGGCAAACAGGCGCCTTGTGACACAAAAAAAATCAAAAAATCAAAAAAAGTAAAGAGAAATAATTTTGTCCAACGGTGAAAACCACTTCGGTGGCACCCTGGGCAAGTACCATGGTGAAAACTGGGTCACCAGCACCATGCGTAGAGATATTGCTCCTCCCTCCTTCAGGATTCACTTTCATCACTTCACTTTGCACACACTCACAACCTATTCGTTCATAATAAACTTACCTATTCCCATCATGGCTTGTTATTGATCTACCCAAGATTGGTTAGCCATTCATAATAAACCTCCCTTTTCATCCCTTTCCATCCATAATAAATCAGATCCTATCTGTGGCTAAGGCAAATCCTACGTCTAGTGATGGGTGTGGAACTGAGAATATCACATGTTTTGAGGAGTACAGTTTCTTCCAGCTTCCTTCAGTCTATTCGCGCACAATCCGCAATAAAGAAACATTTGCATCACAGATCCGCAATAAAGTTTCATCTTCTCCGCAATAAAGTATCAATTT
The DNA here is from genome assembly GCF_030272615.1 of Cryptomeria japonica. NCBI lineage: Eukaryota > Viridiplantae > Streptophyta > Pinopsida > Cupressales > Cupressaceae > Cryptomeria > Cryptomeria japonica. The sequence continues at coordinate 298,492,641 of NC_081409.1, forward strand.
CATGGATTCAGTCAGTTTCAGATGAGAGACAGCAGCAACAATGGGCTTCAACAAAATCAAATCTTTCAACAGACTCAGACAACATATGGTTCAATGCTATCTATCCTTTTTGTGAAAGTAAACATTGTGACCACAATCAAATAAGACTTATATAAGTGACAAGAGACACTAAACTTGAGGACTACAGTGGATGTTGGAGTTGAGTCTTGGTTTTTTTTTTTTTTTTAATTTTGGTGACATGTCTTTTAGCTTTTCCAGGATGTCTCTGACTAGAGATTATATCTCCAGGATGTCTTTGACTAGAAAGGCGAGGATGGGGTATCGTCACCTATTTTTCTTTTGCTGTCTGTGGATTGTCTTTTAGTAATGCTATGACTTGTCCAAGGATATGAGGACACTGTGAGTCTAGTATGAACTAGGGCATTCCTTGTTTGTGACTATCTTATCTCCATGCAAATAGGTACAATGACTTTCTAGGTTGAACATATGCGTCATAACCTATTTTGCCATAATAAAGCTCAATGATGATAACGTACAAGAAGCTCTTTCACTTTCATATCTTTTGTCTTTCATCCCCCCTTTCTTGATTGACTTCCATCATCCTTCTCAAGTCTGCGTAGCTTGCTATCACATGACTGAGTATAATGACACATCAAAAACATTTGTATTTCATGTAGTTGCACCTGCATTACCACATATAAGCATTTCATACATACATATAGATATCCCAATTACATTACATCCTACACACAACACCTGTTAGCACAATTTACATTTGCATTATCATATTCATCTGCATTACTTACATTCACATTTGCATCATGCATACACATATAAAACATAAACGAACAAAAAAAAATAAAAAAATATTGCATTGTATCATATACATATTTGCATCCATATCATAAGCATCACATAGAAACATACATCACATAGGTACACATGCATATAGCTACCGCAAAGATGAATCATCTCATATATATATATAAAATGTCATGATACAATGATGTCAAAATCATATGGCTACAATCACCCATAGGTGTCTACATCATCATACAAAATGGTACAAAACTAATACAAAGGAACCCACTGATAACTCCTGCCAACACTGTTGGTAGTGCTAATCCTGTCCATGTCATGGTATCCCATGCCACTTGTCCCACCCTCATCTCCAGTCCTGGATCCTAGAACACTCATCTAAGGGCATCCCTATCTCCGTCTCGATCGTACAAAATCAACTCCCCATCAATTGGTATCCGCATAATCCTGTATACATCCTCCAAGGTGATTGTCATCTCGCCCATCAACAAATGGAATGTGCAAGTCTCGGAGTGCCATCTCTCAGCAAGTGCAGTCAGCAAACCCATGTTTGCCTGAAACTTAGGCACATACAATACATGTCTCAGACCCATCTCCTCGATGGCAGCTCTGTCTCCAACCGACAGCTCAGGTCACAACCTTTGCATCGACAGGAATCTCTCCTGTGACTCCAGCATCGACAAGTACTCCTGCAGTCAAGCAAATCAAATCATGTCAGTCATAGTGGCATTCACTGTTTATCACAAAATGCTACTCGCTATCTAAATGCATATGGCTACTTATCCTAGTGACACTCACTGTTTATCACAAAGTGTTGCTATTTCTCTTAGTAGTACTCCCTGTTCATCACAAAGTACTACGTGCGTGACACTCACTGTTCATCACAAAGTGTTACTCACATTTGCAGTCCCTGTTCATCACAAAGTACTGCTCATACTTTGGGTACTCCCTATTCATCACAAAGTACTCTATCTTGGTACTCACTATTCATCACAAAGTGCCTTGATCTATCCTAGTCTTCCTAGAGGACTTTCTTGAGTGTATCCTCTCAGCAGCTTATCCAATTGACAGCGTATGTTCATCACAGAACTATCGATTTGACCTAGAAGACCAAAACTTGCATTTTTCAACACAAACGCGCTTTTATCTCACAAACGCGCCTACAAACTGCACAGACACGACTGTACAACACAGATGCGCCTGTATAACACAAACGTTCTTATACCGTGCATAAACGCGACTTGGTGACGCAGACGCCCCTTAATGACATAAACGCGCCCGCATCCGACGCAAACGCGGTTCTAGATGCAGACGTGCCTGACACCTACACAGACGCGCCTGGCGGACACAGATGCACCTAGCACCGACACAGACGTGTTTCAACGGTTTTTGACATTTTTTAACTCTACTTCTAAGCGCATTTATTTCTCTATTCGGCATGCATTAATGACAAAATTAAATGCGTCAAAGTACAAGGTGGTTTTGTGGTACTTACCAGCTCTCCTGCCTCTGCTGGCCTCTGGAATCGACGAATGTGGTCAAATCTATGAACCAAAGCCACTGCTATTGACTGTTACTGCTTTATTCTCTCTCTGCACTCTAATCTCTTGGAGGTGTAGATGACAATGAGGATGTATTTCCCTCATGGTCTATCTTATAGACTGCCCTAGCCCTCATTTCCCGAGTTAGTCTTCATTATCCCGTGACTCTGTCACTTTATCCGGTCAGTCCATTCTATCCCGTCTTTCTTATCAAGAGATTGTCTGCGATCTTTTCAGACATTTTCATCCAATCTCTTGAGGGGGCATATCATTCCCATCTTGGGGCAACTCTGTATCAGTTCATCTTATCTTCTTTGAAACAACGCGACAAGCTGCATTGTCTCAAAGAGGGGCAAAATGTAGACACTCAAAATTGTCATGTCTAATTAAATAAATATTTTATTTATTTAATTATCTAAGCCTAATTCTTCTATTAATTAAATAAATCTTTATTTATTTAATTAATTCATTTATCCTCTTCTAGCCTTATTTCTCATTTAAATAAATACATTTATTTATTTAAATTATCATTTTCCTAAATTAAATACATATCTTATTTATTTAATTATCCCATTTCCTCTATAAATTAAATAAATCTTTATTTATTTAATTAATTCATTATCTTTTTCTACACATGACACATGTCATTCATCTCTTAATTCCTACACTACCTACCTCTCTTATTATTTTATTATTTCTTCTACCTACCCTCTAATCCTAGCAGACCTCCTTTTTACACCTCTCAATCTTATCCCTCCATTTCATATTGTGTCTTCTATTTAAGGAGATGCTTTCTTCATTATCAAACCCTAATGACCTAATGATCTTTTATGCAATTGACTACACTACGATCCTACTTGCAACCACATTCCATTCTTTGTTGAGCTCTTGTGCACATAAAATCTGAGAGCAAATATATCAAGCAAGATCAATGGAGATAGGAAGAATGGAGATCAAAACCCTATTGGACATGTGATGGTATGATCTTTGTGATTTCATTTGATTTGCATTGTCTTAGGTAATCTTCATATGTTATGGTGGATCTTTGTTGTTTTTAGGCTAGGGTTTGGTGGTTGAATTCATTTAGCCTTTCAATTTTGTTATTATTGTTATCCATTTTCACCATATACAGTGGGTTTTCCTCCCAAAAGGGTTTTCGCACGTTAACTCTGTGTGTACTGTCTCTATGTTTTTTTAATTGTTTATGCTCATGCTTGTATCGTATTATGTAAAACTTGAAAATTTGTAAACACTATCCTATTTCCCCCTGCAATTGACATTAGGGAAGATTATTTCCGCACTTGTTTTCCTTTACAAGTGGTATCAGAGCCTGGCCAAGTTGTGTTATCCTTGTTGGGTAGGGTTGGTTTTTTGTGTCACTTTTGTTTCAGTGGGAGATCTTGCAGAGTGTCTACTTGTTTGTTTTATAGGTTGAGATGGCAAGCACTTTTGGATGCATAGACATGGAGAAGTTCAATGGGTCAAGTTATGAGTTATGGAAACTCAAGATGGAGGATTTACTGGTTGATCAAGATCTCTAGATTGCTATGTCTGGGTAGAAACCTACAGGCATGAGGCAAGAGGATTGGGACTTAGCTGACTAAAAGGCAAGGGGACTAATCAGATTGTGTCTTGCTGATTTTGTTCTATTGAATGTTGAAGAGGAGAAGACTATGAGTGACTTGTGGAAGAAGTTGGGTGACATTTATCAGGGCAAGTCCCTAGTGAGTAAACTTTTCTTAAGGAAGAAGTTGTACTCTCTGAAGATGGATGCAGGAACATCTTTGGCAGACCATTTGAACGCATTCAACATGGTTCTTCCACAATTAACTTCTATTGGTGTGACCATTTAGGAAGAAGAACATTGCATGTTGTTGTTGTGTTCATTGCCTGACTCATGGGATCACTTAGTGATGGCTATTGGTAGTACTACAACCTAGTTTAAGATGGATAATATGGTCAATACTCTTTTGTTAGAAGAAATGAGAAAGAAGTCTTATGAGTCGACAAAAGATGCACTCTCTATTCAAGGTAGATCAAAGGACAAAGATAAGAAGAAAGGGAAGAAATCCAAGTCCAAGTCTCAAGAGAGGACTAAATCTCCTGGAAAGAAATCCAAGGTGAAGTGCTAGAACTATGGACATAAAGGGCATATCCGAAAGGATTGCAATGAGGAGAAGAAGAAGAAGAAGTATTCTGACACTGAATCTTCTCAGAGTGATGTAGATGCATTTGTTGCAGCCCTGGGAGTGCCTACCTTAGATGACACTTGGTTAGTAGATTCTAGTGCATCTTTTCACATGACCTTCCACAAGGAATGGTTCTCAAAGTATGAGCCATATGCTGGTGGAAAGGTGTATCTGGCTAGTGATTCTACATTGGAGATTGTAGGGAGAGGCATAATTAAGATATAATTCCCAGATGGTAGAGTGAAGGAGATCAATGGAGTTCTTCAAATACCAGATCTGGCAAGAAATCTACTCTCTGTAAGTAAACTTAATGATGTTGGAGTACAAGTTACATTTGTATCTAGTGGTTGCAAGATAACTAGGGGGTCCATTTTATTAGTAAAGGGTGATCACATTGGTACCTTTTATAAGTTAAATGTTGAACCTATATGTTGTAATATAACCTTTGAAAAGTCTGATAAGACAACTGTAATGATGCATAGTGCTAATTCCATGGAAGCTAAACTTCTTGTTGAGAAAACAATGCTCTGGCATAATAGGTTAGGCCACATAGGTGAAAAGGGTTTAAAGACTCTGAAAAATAAAAATCTTGTTGAAGGTCTTGTTGACTGTAACATTGAGTTTGATTTCTGTGAACACTACATATATGGAAAGCAAAACCATGTTCAGTTTTATTCTAGTTCTCATAAATCTTCTAGTATTCTGGATTATGTTCACTCTGATGTGTTTGGTCCAATGGATGTCCCTTCTATGTCTAAGTCAAGATACTATGTATCATTTGTAGATGATTATTCTAGAAGGGCTTATGTATACTTTCTTAAAAGTAAATGAGAAGTATTTAGTCAGTTTAAGGAGTTTAAGAACCTTGCTGAAAATCAGGCTGGGAGAAGGATTAAATGTTTAAGAACAAATAATGGTGGTGAATACTGTAGTGCAGATTTCGAGAAGTATTGCATTGATCATGGGATCAAGAGACATAAGATTGTACCTTACACTCCACAATAGAATGGAGTTGCAAAAAGGTTGAATCGATCTTTAATGGAGAAGGCAAAAAGCATGTTGAGTGGAGCTAGACTAGAACAAAAGTTCTGGGCTGAAGTAGTTGCTATAGCATGTTACCTATTGAATCGTTCTCCTACTTCAGTATTGGTTGACAAAACACCTATGGAAGCATGGTTTGGTAAGAAACCCTCTTTGAGACACTTCATGTGTTTGGTTTAGAGGCATATGCTCATGTACCTAATGTAAATAGATCAAAGTTGGATAACAAAGCCGCAAAATGTATTTTCATTGGCTATGGGGTTGGAGTGAAAGGATACAAGCTTTGGAATCTAGTGACTAGTAAGTTTGTGTACAGTAGAAGTGTTATCTTTCATGAGTTGAAGCCTATGTCACTTGATCACAACAAAGGAAAGAAAGGAGAAGCTAAGGTTGAAATTCCTCTAGCTAAAGAAGAATCTCCAGAGGTACCTGAAGATGAGGAGAGTTCAAGCAGTTCAAGTAGTTCTAAAGAAGAACATGATGATGAGCCTCTTGTTGAACCTCAAGAAGCCTCACCACAAGTGTTAAGAAGATCTACTTGAGAGAGGCAACAACCGGATAGGTATACACCTGATACGTGCAATTATTCTATGTTGAATGTTAACTATGCTTATGCTTTACTTGTAGATACAGATGAGCCTAGGACTGTAAAAGAAGCTATTGAGATGCTTGATTCAGATTCTTGGTTGGAAGCCATGAATGACGAAATGAAATCATTGTATAAAAATGGAACTTGGAATCTAGTTTCTTTGCCTAAAGGCAGAAAGCCTGTGAGCTGTAAATGGGTATTCAAGATGAGGTATGGTCTAGATGGCAGCATTGACAAGTACAAGGCAAGATTGGTTGCAAAGGGGTATTCACAAAAATAAGGTATAGACTATGGAGAGATCTTCTCTCCTGTTGCTAAGTTGTCAGCTATCAGATTCCTCCTATCACTTGCAGTTGCATATGATTGGGAGGTCAAACAAATGGATGTGAAGACAATGTTTCTTCAAGGTGACCTTGAAGAAGAAATCTCTATGTCCCAACTAGAGCATTTTGTGAAAAAGGGTAAAGAACATTTGGTATGCAAGCTTAAGAAGTCTCTTTATGGATTAAAATAGTCTCCCAAAATGTGGTATCAAAAGTATGATACATTTGTTTTGTCCTTGGGTTTTGCGAGATAAAAATTTGACCATTCTGTGTATTACAAGACTAAAGGTGATAGTATTCTTATCATATCTTTATATGTAGATGACATGTTGTTCATAGGAAATGCAGAAGGCATGATCTCTGATTTGAAAGCTCAATTATCTTTAAAATTTGAAATGAAGGATTTAGGGGCAGCCAAGTACATTCTGGGAATGGAGATCAAAAGGGACAGATCCAAAAGGAAACTTTGGCTTAGCCAGAAAACGTATATTACCAATGTTCTTGATAGATTTCTTATTTCTAATTTTAAATCACAGGTTATTCCTATCTTGCATGGAACTAAACTTTCTCTCCTTGATAGTTCAAAATCTGTAGAGGAGATTGTTGACATGAAAAGCATACCTTATGCTAGTGCAATTGGCAGCTTGATGTATGCAGTGATCTGTAATAGACAAGAAATTTCCCAACTAATGGGAGTACTTAGCAGGTTTATGTCAAATCTAGGAAGGCCACATTGGGATGTTGTAAAGAGGGTGTTTAGATACTTGAAGGGAACTTCAGATTTCTCTTTGTGTTATCATGGTCATTATGATGATTCAAAGAGAACCCTTAGTGTATGTGGTTTTGTGGATTCTGATTGGGTAGGGGACATTGATAGCAGAAGATCCACCAGTGGATATGCTTTTGTCATGAATGGTGGAGCAGCCAGTTGGATGAGCAAGCAGAAACCTATGGTCACCTTGTCCACTACAGAGGTAGAGTACATGGCAGCTACACATGCATGCAAAGAAGTTGTATGGCTCAGGCAATTGAGTTCAGATGTTGGGTTTGATATAGGGTAGATTGAAATACAGTGTGATAATCAAGGTGCTATATGTCTTGTGAAAAATCCTACTTTGCATGCCAGAATGAAGCGTATTGATGTGCAGTACCACTTTGTTCGTGACATGGTGGAAGATAGAAAAGTTTATCTTAACAAGGTAGACACTTTGGAGAATGTTGCAGATGCCTTGATGAAGCCAGTGAACACTCACAAGTTCAAGTGGTGTTCAAATTCTATGGGTCTTTGTACCCATGGGTCTCAATGATAACTTGAAAATGTTTTCTCGATTAATTCCTTGTCAAGTGGGAGTTTGTTGGAATAGTGCCTCGAATTCACTTGGCATGTTCAGGTTGATCGGAGTAGCCTACACCGATGGAGCAACAAAGTGATAGCTTCTTGGTTGTTGGTCATTTTCTGATCGGTGTGATTTAGGCTAATGTCTTCCTCTCTATCAGGTATCGGAGAAGTTGTTTCCCTATTATACCGATGTTCGATGGATCCGCCTTCGGAGCCATCAGGGGATTGGAAGTTCATGTTATGCCTTATGCCGAAACCTAATTAGGTCACCTTTGGCAATCAGGTTGACATTTTGGATGTCATGCCAATGTCTGTTGAGTTCGCTCCTTTGTCTTGGAAAGTGCTTCGGGTATCAAGATTGGATGTTTAGAGCTATGCCGATCTCCGATGGAACCTCCTTCTAGTTGATCGGCTATCAGGTGATCTTGGCTAGTGTTACACTGATCACTCGATGAAGTCGCGCTCGGCAATCAGGATGTCATCAGGTATCAAAGAATTTTGCTGAATTCTATGTCGATTACCCGATAGATCCGCTTTGGTCAACTTCTTTGTTATCGGGGGTCAGGGTAGCCAGTCTGGGTATGTTTTTGATGACCCAATGAAACTGACTAAGTGCTATTGGTGATCGAGATGATATTTTTTTGGTTATTCTGATGGGTCGATGAGGTCATCTACTAGTGATTGAAGATCGGGGTAACATTTTAGTGTTGGTTCCGATGATCTGATGGGGAAGCATCCGACTACGGATGGTTGCCTAGACAGAATTCCAAAAGGCAAGTAGGCAGACACTAAGGATGAGACTATTGGAGTATGTGTATACGCACCGATCTGACTTTTGGATGCATATGCGATAAATAGTTTTCCATGAATTCAAACCGATAGCAATAGTTAGACTTCCCAACTGACACACGCAGGTGTAATGATCAACTTGTTTGGTATTTGAAGAAAAATGCAAACCAATGTAAGGTTGACAAACAGTAATAGCCATTGAGCATTTTGTGACTATAATTGACCCGAGTTCTGGTTTATCTAGAATGATTGTTTGACAGAGTGAAGGAAGTCTGCAGACTGGACTTTATTGTATTTGACATAATGTTAATAAAGTTATTTTTTGTTGGTGGTGGGATTTTTCTCCCAAAAGGGTTTTCCCACGTTAACTCTATGTGTACTGTATCTGTGTTATTTTAATTGTTTATGCTCATGCTTGTATCGTATTCTATAAAAGTTGAAAATTTGTAAACACTATCCTGTTTTCCCCTGCAAATTGACATTAGGGAAGCATATTTCCACACTTGCTTTCCTTTATAAGAGATAGGATGGGGGAGGGAGAGAGAGAAATAGAGGGTGAGAGAGAGAGGAAGAGAAGGTGAGAGAGAGAGGGGGAGAGGGAAGAGAGAGAGAGAGAGAGGGTGAGAGAGAGAGGGAGAGGGAGAGGGAGAGATAGGATGGGGGAGGTAGAAAGAGAGAGGGAGGGGTCTAATGGACCTCTAACTCATGTCTAGCCCATTAGGACCCCATATGTCTGGCCCCTTAGGACAACATATGACCCCTTAGAACAATATGATGTCCTAAGGGGTCATATGGTGTTCTAAAGCATGTGTGGCCCCTTAGGGCCCCTTATGACCCCTAATGACACCATGTGACCCCTCATCGCACTATATACCCCCTTAGGACAATATGATGTCCTAATGTGTCTTATGTTATCTTAAAGGGTCATATGGTGTCCTATGGGGTCATATGGTGTTCTAACACATATCTGGCCCCTAAGGACCCCATATGACCCATAATAACACCATATGATCACTTAGGACAACATATGACCCCTTAGGAGAATATGATGTCCTAATGGTGTCCTAAGGTGTCATATGGTGCTCTAATGCATGCATGGCATCTCAAGACCCCTTATGACCCTTAACGATACCATGTGACCCCTCATGATACCATATGACCCCTTATGACAATATGATGTCCTAATGTGTCATATGGTGTCTTAAGGGGTCATATGGTGTCCTATGGGGTCAGATGGTATTCTAACACATGTATGGCTCCTTAGGACCCCATATGACCCCTAACAACACCATATGACCCCTTAGGACAACATATAACCCCTTAGGACAATATGATGTCCTAATGGTGTCCTAAGCGGTCATATGGTGGTCTAACATATGTGTGGCCCCACAGGACCCCTTATGACACCTAACGACACCATCTGACCCCTCATGACACCATATGACCCCTTAGGACAATATGATGTCCTAATGGGCCATATGGTGTCTTAAGGGGTCATATGGTGTCCTAAGGGGTCATATGGTCTTCTAATAGATGTTTGGCCCCTTAGGACCCCCTTATAATGCCTTAGGACACCATGTGACCCCTTTTAACATCCTACTACATGACATGACTCTTTAGGATAATATGGTGTCCTAATGGGTCATATGGTGTCCTAAGGGGTCATATGATGTTCTAACACATGTGTGGACCCTTACAACCCCATATGACCCCTAACAACACCATATGACTCTTTAGGACATCGTATGACACCTTGTGACACCATATCATGTCCAGATGGTGTCTTAAGGGGTCACATAGTGTTCTAACACATGCTTGGCCCCTGTGGCCCCGTAAGACTCCATATGACACCCAAGGACATCATGTGCCCCCTCAAGACACCATATGACCCCTTATGACCCCATATGACCCATTAGGATAATATAATCTCCTAATGTGCCATATGGTTTCATAAGGGCACATATGGTGTCCCAAGGGGTCATATGGTGTTCTAACACATGCGTGGACCCTTTATGACCCCTAACAACACCATGTGACCCCTTAGGACACCATATGACCCCTTAGGACAAAATAATGTCCTAATGGGTCATATCATGTCTTAAGGGGTCATATGGTGTCCTAAGGGGTCATATGGTGTTCTAACACATGTTTGGCCCCTTAGGACCCCATATGACCTCTAACAACACCTTTTGACCCCTCGGGACACCATATGACCCCTTAGGACAACATATGAGCCCTTAGGACAATATGATGTCCGAATGGGTCATATGGTGTCCCGAGGAGAGTGAGATAGAGAGATAGAGGCTACGAGGGAGAGACTTAAAAGATAAAGAATGGGAGACAAAGAGAGATGGACAAAGAGAGAGGGAGAGAATGGGAGAGAGATACACTTGAGAGAGTCTAGGAGAGTGAGGTAGAGAGATAGAGGTAGAGAGGGAGAGAGACTTAAGAGAGAAAGAATGGGAGGAAAGAGAGGGAAAGAGAGTTAGAGAGAATAAGACAAAGAGAGGGAAAAAGATTTAGATGAAAAGAGAGAGAAAGAATGGGAGAGAGAGATGACTAAGAGAGGAGGGGAGAGATATGGATAGATAAAGGTTGATAGCAAGAGACTTGATAGAGAGGAGAGAGACTTGAGAGAAAGAGAAAGGGAGCAAGAGGGGGAGAAAGAGAAAGAGAGATAGAGGGAAAGAAAGACTTGAGAGAGAAAGATAAAGGGAGGTGGAGGGAGAGGAAGAGAAGGAGAGGGGGAGAAAGAGGAAGAGAATGGGAGAGAGGGAGAGAGGGAGAAAAAGAGAGAGCCCAAGTGAAAGAGGGAAAGAGAGGGATAGACAAAAGAGAGAGAGGGTGATTGAGATGGGAAAGAGATGGAGAGATACCTGAGAGAGGGAAGGAAGTAGAGAGGGAGAGACCTATGAGAGAGAGACAGGTGGTGGTTAAGGAAGAGAGAGGTGGAATGCAAAGAAGAGACTAAAGAGATAATGTTGATATGAGCATGCTAATTACCTTTTTGTTCGTGCTCTTTGTCATGTTTGCACGCTCAAATTTCATTAAAAAATTAGTATCCACTTCAAAAATTGGTAAAACATCATATATCCATTAAACAATTAGCCAAAAAATCAGGCATAAACTAGATGGTGTTAGCTAATTTCTCACCAAAGCAATTTTAAAAATTCAAAAAAAAAGTTGACATTTTAGGGGGAGCACAGTAGGTGCTATGTTATTTTTTTCTGAAAAAACAGCACCACTTTGTGTGCTCCCCCTTTTTGAAACCCTTAATCTCCACCATTTTAAAAAAAAATTAGTAGTTTAGAATTTAGACTCGGAGCACTACAACTCTTGTTCTTACTGCATCCTCATATTTTGAGTGTAACTATCTTCATTTTCTTGTTGAAGTTCAGACTTTGCTGATTTCAACAAAAAAGTGGCATCTTAGGACCCCTTTTTGGTCCCCCATCTTTGTGCACTTACCCTTTTATTCCTGCTATTTATTTTCTTGTTATAGTTTCCCTAGATGGTTAGCTTATAGTTTTCTTTTGTGTCTTTCTTAGACAAGATGCCATCTAGGGGTAGAGATTGTCGTCATGCTAGTCGCATGGGTACTCATAGGAATCCTCATCTCAAGGTTTACAAAGAGTCACACCATGAGGAGAAGCAGGAAGATCAGCCTAAATATGATGCAATTCCATAGTTAGTGAACGAGCCTCAGGTACCTAGGACCGAGGCAGGAGGAGAACTAGCAGAAGGGATCTCGTCATTCAGAGCATCAAGAGAGAGGGTGTTCACATTCTCCTAGAAGGAGAGTTGAGGTGGATCATGAGGCACTTATAGCTAGTCACATGAGAGATTTGATGAGGACTCACCCTCCTACTTTTGATGGCTTAGGTAGTGGCATGGATGCATAAACTTGGTTATTGGACTTGAGTGGATGTTTTTCTTTGCACTCATGTAGCAGTAATACCAAGGTGAGATGTGCAATGATGCATCTTCATGGTTTTGCAATGACATGGTGGCACATGGAGGAGCAAAAGCTACATCTAGACATAGTGACAGTATCTTGGGAATTGTTTTTGGAGCAATTTTGTGATAGATTCCTTTCAGAGCATTGGAGGCAGAGGAAGGCCGATGAGTTCCACAATTCAAGACAATAGATGATGAATGTGGTGCAGTACGAGTGCAGGTTCTTTGAGCTTAGACAATATGTTGGGATTGTAGATGACGAGTTGATGCTAATTCAACACTTTGTGAGAGCTCTCAGCAATCGTATAGTGGTGAGGTTATGATGCATGAACCTAATACTTTGGAGGCAACTATGGAGAAAGAAAGATTAATGGAGGAGAATCTTGCCTTAGCATTAGGAGGTACAAGAGGTGGATAGACAGTTAGTGCACTTTATTATAGGATCTATTGTGAGAAGTTCTCAGCCGCAGACTTCAAGTTTTTCTAGTAGCCCTTCTTCTTTCTGTAGTTGTCAGTGATTGAAAAAGAGGCATTCTTAGGGTCAAAAACTTGTGAGAGGTGCTAGATTTCAGGTTGACAGGAGTCACGGTCTTCAGCATGATAGGAGACCTACTCCTTCACAGCCAACATAGAGTTTGTAGCCAGCTTCTAGTAGAGGTAGTATTCAGCAGTCGAGTAATACATGAGGGAGTAGAGTGTTTGGTAGGAGAGATTTCTTTTCATATGGACAGCTAGGACACATTGTCATTCATTATCCTAAGCGTAGTTCTCAGATGTCAAGGTAGTAGAAGCCAGTTACTTCTGAGCCTACAGTTGGGGATGCAAGTAGATCACACTGTGTATTTGCGGTGGTTGATAACTATCATGATGAGCATTAGACCACCGTTGTGGAGACATTAGGTGTGATAGGCGGTATCTCTTGTTTAGTGTTATTTGATTCATGAGCATCAAATTCTTTTATTTCTCCTTTTCTAGTAGAGAAATCTAAGTGAGCTACAAAAAATAAGGATGATAGGTAGTAGGTAGAGTTAGCTATGGGGTCCAAGGTGGTAGTGGATTCCTTGTGCTTAGTTGTCCTTTAGCTTTGGGATATTTTCATACTTTTGTGGATCTTCATATTATGTCTTTGGGATCTTATTATGTGGTTCTTGGTATGGATTGGCTTGGGTCTCACCAAGCACCAAAATATTGTAGAGGTAAGAGAGTGTAGTGTATGGATGATGATGGGAAAGTTGTGGAGATTGTAGGTATTCAGAGACCTATGGGTGTGTGCATCAAGATGATGTGCAAAAAAGTGGACACACACCACAAAAAACTTGAAAAAATGACAACCACATTTGCAGTTTTAAAATTTCAAAATACCCCATACGTAGTTAGGTTCATTGTGGCCAAGCCTAAAGGGCCAAAACCATGTACGAGGTCCTTTTGGAAATAAGACTGCGTACGCAGTCCTTTAGGAACTAGGACCCCATACGCGGTCATAGTTCCTAAAGGACCACATACGCAGTTCCTGCTAAAAATTGTTTTTTAATACTATCGACTATATTTTTTTTACCCCGCGGCCAAGAAGGAGTTTAAATGTGTTTTTACCCATTAAAACTGTGCATGGGCTCGATTTATTCAAACCCAATCACCATGGAAAGAGGTTAGTTATGATTTTTTTTTTCTGGCACATTTGATAAATTTTATTTACGTTTTCAATTTAAATTCATTGATTTTGATTAGTTTTTAAAAAAAATTTGTTACCAATAACAGATTCTGAAAATCCAAAATGACAACAAGACGCACCTCAAAACCCATAGCAAACACCTCCAGCTCCTCCTTTAGACCGTATAGAAGCTACATAGCAGGAATTTCTTAACCAGTTAGGGAAAAACACTACTAAAATAACTAGACTAATTAATAGATTGAAAACATTTGAGCTTGAGCATCATTTTGTTGGCATTTGATCATTTGATCTAAACCGGTAAATGTTTGTTTGCTTGATGCAACCGATACATGTTTGATTTGTAAAGAGAATAGATTTTTGTATGATGACTATGTTGTATGTTGTCATTGATGGCAACTATGTTTCTTCAGTCATTTGAGTCCTACAGTTCAATCAGTAAGTAGAGATAGTTTTTATCAAAACAGGCAAATAGGGATTTAACCAACAAAAGACAGACAGAGTGATATTCTAACAACTGGTATAGGAAATTCATGAAGAATGGGATGATGGGGTTTTGTAGCAGCAATGAAGACTAGTAGATGAAGTTATGTTCATGACCACATGCACAGATTCAATCTAGTGAACGAGATTTGTTTGAGAGAGAAGATTAGTTGATGAAGACTAAACTGGTAGTGATGAGAATCACTAATATCGGTAAATTGGTACAACATTTGATTTGTTATGTCGATGGCTAACATAAGTAAGGCATGCAATATAAGTTTATCTAGATTCATTGAACCTAGGGAATTTTTCCAAGGTTCTAGCTGACCTAATCATGTTTTAAGATGTGTGATGAGGTATGAAGTCAGTTATGAGTATGAGATTGAATGAGTGAGAAATCATTAGCAAATTTTTTTTTTCTGATAGTGCGGTGATTAGAGAAGTTTTGAGATGAAGTATATGTGATGTTGTAAAGTTCTGAAGTGGGTCTTATCAAACATTGATGGTGTTATACTAAGATCACTTAAACTTGTTGTCTCCGTAACAGTCGCAGCAAGAAAATCCTCTCACAAGGTCACTCCTCATAGAGTGCAGTCAGATGCTAACAGGTTTGATCATTAAATCCTCTAACCACGTGACACATTAACTTGTGTTTACAAATCTTAGTAATGTGGGTAGCTCCTCACACTCCTTATTGTATATCTTTTAAGTGGGCTTAGACACTCCTAATAGGGTGTGCCCCTAAATGGGTATTGTAGACCTTAACCGGCTAGATCTCTATACTGTAGATAGTGGATCTTGTGGGTACTAACTTCCACCATGGTTTTTACCATTTGTTTTTTCCACATATAACTTCTTATGTTGTGTGGTTTATACTTTATATGGTGATTGCATACTTGGTGTTATTTCTTATATGCTTATTGAGTTTTAAGTTGCTAAAGTTGATAATTAGATTTGTGTTGTTTTTACTTGCACTGATTCACCCCCCTGCCTCTCAATGCCTTATAAGTTCATCAATTAGTATCAAAGTGAGACTTCCTTAAGGCTTAACCACTTGAAAGGGATCTCTAATCCTAAGAAAAATATGAGGGATGGAATGAGTTACAGAGAAATGGCTAAGGAACTTGCTGAAACCAAGGAAGATCTTGAAACTCTAAGAGGCAAGTACAAGGCATCACTAGCTAAAATGAATGAACTATCTAGACAATTGTTGGAGATCTCTGAAAGTGTTTCTTCAAATGGGGTGAACATTGATGTACTGGTTGAAGAAGTGGAGAAGCTAAATAGTGAGAAGGCTGACCTGAGAAGAGAGATGGACGCACTTACAATCCAGATGAGTGAGGAACTTGAAGTTAGAAGAAACGTTGAGGATCAGATCCGAGATAAAGAGCATGAAATCTGTAAGATTAAGCAAGAGAATGCAACTTTGTATGAATATTGGCATGAGGAGAAAGAAGAAAAATAAGGAATACAGTCATATCTTGAAATGGCAATGTCTCTTAGAGAGACCCTCTTGAAAATAAATGAATATCTTACAAAGGAACTTTTTGAGGCCAACGAGAAGCTTGACAAATTCAACAAGATTCCTATATTCTTGATGAACAGATCCAATCTCAAAGGATGCAAGGTGATACAACCTGAATAGGATACACTACATTTGAGATAGGTGAACCTTCTGGCATAAAGAGCAACATGCATGAAGGTAAAACTACTCCTAAAGTTCAGAAAACCTACCAGTAAGAAACCTTACAAACCTGTCTATTTTAATTAGCATAAATCAAGACACGCTACAAATGTTTGCAAAAGAAGATCTAATATTAATACTAGTTATAGACCTAATGCTAGATATGTGCCTAGAAAATTTGAAGGTTACTATTATACATGCAACATATATGGGCATAGATCTATTGAATGCACATATGGAGCTAATAATCCAATACCACATATGAATCCAAGATCTATTGGTTATTGGAGAAGGAATTTCAATGACTAGAGGAACACAAATTGGCAAAGACCCTATGTTAACTAGTTTAGTCCCTATGAGATGGAGAACAGAGTCAATGTGATTTGTTCAATCTGCAACAACTTTGGACATGTGGCAATGAACTACAAAAGAAGGATAGGCAAAGACAATGCAAGACCATGGAGAGAATCTGGAATGGCTTGATATCATTGTCATAAACCAAGACACATTGCTAAGTTTTGTAGACTGCAAAAGAATCAACCGGTAAATCACTTTGCAGATCAGAAAGGGAAAAAGATAGTGGATGTTGAAGAAACCAGTGTGGAGATGAATAGAATTTGGAAGAAGAATAGTGATGATAAATCATTTGAAGAATCCAATTCTTTACCTAGTGTGGAGAATCCTTTATCGACAGACTGAGTTGTTTTCACAACTTGGGGAGAGCATATTCTCGAACCTTGAGATGAACCCCTGGATGATGTACTATAAGTTAAATCTGCATATTCTAATGCATTTTGATGTTTATAAGTCTTTTTGAATCATAACCAGTAAATAACATATAGTTTTAGCAACTCGTAATATGTTTTTGAGTGTTTTAAGGCATTTTAGGGTTCTGTTAGTAAGAGCATTTATTATGGTAGATAAAGTGCAAATAAATAGAACTTTTTGAATTTTATTTCTCTCACTACAATCTTGAGAGAATTTTGAGAGTGAGCAGAGAAGAGAAATTTTGTGATTGCAGCATTCAACGTGTTTAGTAGAGATTTGAAGCGATTCGAAGTGCATTTTGAATCGGTGATCAGTATTGAAGGTTTTGTTAGTATGAAACCCTAGTTCAGAAGTAGGAAAGGTATTTATTAGTAAATATTACTCTTTGTTTCAAGATTTTGCATATTTTGATATGCATACTCCTCATCATCCATTTATGTCTAAGGATACAGACCCTGTCAATGCATTATCTAGTGTACCATATGGAGTTTTACATGTTGAAGATGTCTGATATTTCTACCACTGCAAACTGGAGGACATGAGATTATCTATTATTCTTGATAAGTACATATCTTTATGTGATAATAAGGGTATTTTGAAGGAATAGTACAAGAGCATCGCTGACAAAGGGTTCCATCATGCAATCAATTTTATTGATGATTTTGATAATGTGCTGGTTAGATTTGTTTTGAGTCAGACCCATGATCAATTTATGTGGTTAGAAAGAGCTCATAAAATCACAAAGGAAGCTATCCATGCTGTCACCGGATTTTTCTCCATCGGTGAAGTACCCTTTCTCAGATCAGTACCAAAGAATGATGTGGAGAAGTTGACTAGATCCAAGTGGGATGGTAGAGCGATGACTATAAACAACATCAATGGTCCAACTATGAAATATTCTTCAATGGTCATCGGTTATAGAATCTATTATTCCAGCAGAATGAACAATATACTGCCAGCTACTATACACACTGCCTACCGGATGGTGAAAGAGAATGTTGATTATGATCTGGAAGAAACATTGAGAAGCCAGTTATTGTTGAACCTAGAGGCCATCAAGAAGGATAAAAGGTTAAGGTTCAAGTTTGGACAACTAATTTTGAGGTTATTCTTTTACTTTCAAACTGTTTCCCTGACATAGGTGATGTTCAATTGATTTCCAGTACCCCTGCTTTGATTGAGATGAAGAATAGCATAAGAATACTTAAGGATAAATTTGATAACATTTCATGGGGTTATTTCAAACAATTTCAAAATAAAATGCATGCTAAAGGGTGAATAGTGATAGTAGTGAACCGGTATGAAGATACAATTTTCTTCATGGTTGACACTGACACCTATATGATGGAAGCAGTTGTACCTAGGACCACATGGGTAATGCCCATGGGATATGAGTTAGACCAAGATCTACTCATTTCTTATGCTAACCATTTGCTAGAGAAATCGATGGATACCATTGCAGAGAGATTTGGAATAGATAAGGAGAAGTCACTACAAGTGCACTCTGAGCTGCAAAGACCAGTTATTGCAAAAAAGGTAAGCAAACAAGTGAAAGCATTTGCTGAGTAGGCAAGGTTTTTAAAAGAGAAAATAGCAGAAGCTAGGCCCAAACATGCAACAGAGCAAGGTGAATAATCTAGTGTACCTACCAGTACCCCTACCGGTAAGACTAGAGCTGCAAAAGCCAAAGCAACAAAGAAGAAGAATTAAGAAGAAACACAGTCAAACTAATTGAATCACAAAGAGGTAAACCATCTAAAATTTAGTTTCGGAGAAAGCAGAAAATAGTTTATCCACCTGTTGCACCAGTTCAAACCGGAAAAAGGAAGAAGCAACAAGCCCACAAACCAATAGATGAAGAGGCTATAGAACTAGATGAAGACAAGAAAGCACTTAGAGCAAGTGTTAAGAAGCCTAAGAAAACTGGTAAGGGAAAACCACCTAAGAAACTATTGACACTTGAAGAATCTTTCAATAGGATGGTTAAATTAATAAAGAATTATGGAGTATATAAGGGATTGAACATATTGTTTATTCATTTATCTGAAAGTCAATAAAGGGAGATTGAAGATGTAGTCATCTTTAGTATGAACAAATTTTGCAGAGCCCTCATTGAGTTACAAGGGAAGATTCTCAATTCTCTATATAACTTAATTCATGCAAGGTGGTAGGCTGCTATCAGCCAAGACAAAGAATTTATTGATTATACACTTAAACACTTGCAACCGGAAGCAAGTGAAGAGGATATTGAAGAAATAAAGGTCAATGCAAAAGCATCTTTTAGATCTAAAAAAGAGATTAACAAGAATGTTAATAGGAGAGACCGGATCAGTCCAGAAGGAGACTAAGATTTTAATCAAGAAGGCTTTAAGTCTCATCCCAAATAAAGAAGAGGAAAAGGGTGAACAAGTTGAGAAAGATAGTTCTGAAAGTTTAAAGGGAAAAGAACTTCTGAAAGGTGTTAAGATCATAGATTTTGAACCAGACAACAAAAATGTGCAAGATGTTCCTACTGATACTGAACCAGTAATCATTCCCGACGATAACACCGGAGATAATGTTGACAATGTTTGAACAACATGAGCATCAATAAGAACAAGAATAGGATGAAAAGGAAGTAGAAGATAAGAGCTCTAATGAGCAATTGGTGAGTACACATCCCACTAATACTCAAACCCCACTGGTAAATGAAAATGTAAGTGTTTCCACTGATAACAATCAAAAGGATAAGATTGATGAAAAGAAGGATGAGGCAGCACCAATGACTAAGCAAAATGTGGAAATTCAACCACCACCAGTAAAGGACACCAATAAAGGAGAGAAGATAGAAGATAAAACATCGGAGGAGAAATCTGAGAAAAAGAGGGAAGAAAAGGAGACTACACCAAAGGCCACTCCTGAGTCCAAGAAGATAATTGTTCATGAAGAAGATGATGATGCTTTAAGCATCCAAGGACCCCTAGACATGGAAAATGAGTGCTATAGAGATGATGAAGATTGCAACTATCATGCAATCACGTGCACAAAATAAAATAATGAAGGAACAACAGAGAGAAATAGAGACAATCAAGACAACAGTTGATATTTTGTCTAGTCTCCTACCGGAGATTGATACTAAAATTTTTGTTACTCTGATTGATAAGCTTGGACAGTTGATTACCGATGCCAAAGATCAGCTCAAAACCTTTGAGGAGGTGCATCTTACTTATCAGTTGAAAAGGATTACAAGAAGAAGAGAACTGAACATTTAATGTCAGAAATTGATAAAGGTAAGGTAGCACTCACTGTTAATAAAGACTTTTTGTACTCAACATTAGAAATCAGAGAAAAGATTTTGGCTACTGTTTCAAAATTTTCACTGTTTTGTGTCAATTTGAAGAAGAAAAGGGAAGATACTGAGAAGGACCTTGAAGTTTTAAATGAAATATTAAACTAGTGACTAACTCAGTAATATTCTTTGGAAGATATGTAGTAGAGTTACAACATAAACTTGAGATGTATGACCTTGAACAAGCTAAATGGGTCAAATCTTTGAAGGAGTTCTAGACTGAGCTTATTCCTAAAGTGGAAATTCTAAATCGAGCATAAAAGGAGTCAGAAGCTATTTTGGCTACATTGGAGATGAGTATAGTAGATGCCATGGAGGAGTTAGCAGCACAGATCAAGACACATGTAGAGATTACCGACACACTGTTAGAGACATAGGATAATGACTTAAAGTTGTTAAAGTCTATTTTTAGTGATGTTTTTTCTAAAATTGCATTGTAAAAGACTTTATAACTTTTATCTCTCTATATATAAGTAGCTTTTAATGCAAATTTTGATGTAATATGTATATATTTCATGTACTTTACTTCTTTGTTTGGCATTTATGTCAAAGGGGGAGTAGTAGTTTAAGAGTCAAAATTTTGTATGAATGTTAAGGGAGAGTAATGTCTTTTTTTTTTGTAATAGCATGCAAAAGCTAAGGGGGAGTGTATGTCATGAAGTTAATTTTTGTATTGCACACTTAGTTGACAAAATTTTCCTAAGTGTTTCCATTAATGCCAAAGGGGGAGAATGTTGGTATTTGATCATTTGATTTGAACCGGTAAATGTTTGTTTGCTTGATGCAACCGGTACATGTTTGATTTGTAAAGAGACTAGATTCTAGTATGATGACTATTTTGTATGTTTTCATTGATGGAAACTATGTTTCTTTAGTCATCTGAGTCCTATAGTTCAACCGGTAAGGCTTAACTGGTAAGCAGAGAGAGTTTTTATCAGAACTAGCAAATAGGACTTTAACTAGCAAAAGACAGATAGAATGATATTTTGACAACTGGCATAGGAAATTCATGAAGAATGGGATGATGCAGTTTTACAACAGAAATGAAAATTGGTAGATGAAGCTATTTTTGTGACCGCATGCACAGATTCAATCAGGTGAACAAGATTTGTTTGATAGAGAAGATTAGTTGATGAAGACTAAACCAGTAGTGATGAGAATCACTAAGATCGGTAAACCGGTACAAAATTTGGTTTGTTATGTCAGTGGCCAATATAAGTAAGGTGTGCAATGAAAGTTTGTCTAGATTCATTAAACCTATGGAGTTGTTCCAAGGTTCTAGCCAACCTAATGATCTTTTAAGATGTGTGTTGAGGTATGAAGTCGGTTATGAGTATATGCTTGAATGAGTGAGAAATCATTAGCGAATTTTGTTTTTCTGATAATGCGGTGATTAGAGGAGTTTCGAGATGAAGTATATGTGATGTTGAAATGTTCTGAAGTAGATCTTATTAGACACTGATGGTTGTATACCAAGATCACTTAAACTTGTTGTCTCCCTAATAGTTGCAGCAAGAAAATCCTCTCACAAGGTCACTCCTAACAGGTCTAATCATTAAATCCTCTAACTAGGTAACACATTAACTTGTGTTTGCAAATCCCAGTAACGTGGATAGCTCCTAACAGGGCTAGTCCTCATAGGCCTTATTGTATAGCTCTTAACCGGGGCTTAGACACTCCTAACAGGGTGTGCCCCTAACTGAGTATTGTAGACCTTAACCGGTCAGATCTCTATACTACAGATAATGGATCTTGGGGGTGCTAACTCCCACCGTGGTTTCTCCCATTTGGATTTTCCACATATAACCTCTTGTGTTATGTGTTTTATACTTTATATGGTGATTGCATACTTGGTGTTATTTCTTATATGCTTTTTAAGTTTCAAGTTGCTAAAGTTGATAATTAGATTTGTGTTTTTTTTACTTGCACTGATTCATCCCCCCCTCTCACTGCCTTATAAGTTATCATATTTATCACTTGCCACTAGCCTAGAAATATTGGCTAGTGGTGCCACTACAATTTCAAGTCAGATTACAAAATGGGGAAACTATAGGGATAGGTGTCACACTTTTTATGTTGGTGGGTTATCATATGATGCAGTGAAAAATAAAAACATAAGCACAAATATGTGCTCTTTTTGTTGATTCTAGAACTAGTGATTCCTTACCTCTTAATGCAAAGAGGTTTCCCATACATTAGTGTACAAATGTGCTGATGAATAATATTTTTTGGAATAGGTGGTGGATGGTCTTTGATGAACCTCATAATAATTTTGAGGTTCCATTATATTTTTTGAGGAAAGTATATTGAGAGTTTGTCCTTAATGAGAGGCCTAATTATTTTGATATGAGAGAGTTCCATGGTAGAGGTGGCGGCTTTTCCCAAGATAGATCTAGAGACCATAGGGTATTAGACCTATAGAGTCGTTGCCCCCTAGCACCCAAACCCAAGGTGCATGCGATGGTCCCAGTAGCCCTGAACGAGTTGATGGAGCTACAAACTCTTCAAGCGGCCACAACATTGACTAATGCGATCATCCAACATGGGACAAAGTTAGCACACCCTCTTGGCCTTGATGATGATCCATTAGATGAGGAAGTTGGCACTGGTTAGCCCATTGAGAATGTGTGTCCCACTTACTCACACATATGCACAGGGATGGATGTCGAGGCTGGTGAAGATGGTTCCACATCCCCTATATGCATGATTTGCAGGAGTAGATGTTAGACCCACATGATTGAGGATATGGTGTTGATAGATCAATTGAGCGACATGTTGTTTTCTAGTCAACCACAGACACAGGTGTGTTAATTTGAATTCATAACATTATATTTATCAGTCACTAAAAATTTGTAATTGTAAATGAATTTTTATTTATAGATCAATTTAAATTGATAGAAAAAATATGCATTTCAGGATGCAGCATCGGGTGTTAATACACCATCTGATATTCCTCCCACAATTATTGTAGTTACAACTTTGATGCCAGGGGTATAAATTTTGTAACATGTTAAAATACAATAGTACTTTGAATTTGAAAAAAATTATAAGATATACTAACTCTCTTTAATGCTTGACAATCTTTTGTTTTGTAGGTGTTGATAGAGGACCAAATGTCCCACATTGATGATGTCATGCTCTCAGTGATCGATTTTGGCCTACAAAGCTATGCGGTATCATATTTTGTACAACTTATTTTATGTATTCTTTTGATGGAATATGCAAGTCATTTAATTTTAGATTTGTTAAATTATGTTTAATATTATCTACTAATATCTCTTGTATTAATTTTTTTTTTTTTAGGGTACCCCGTCCAATGCTAGGCCTCGTCCTCAGTGAATGAAATCCTCGACGATGCCTAAACATGGGAAGAAGGTAATTGAACACATTTTTAATTGTACAATTTTTTGAAAAGGTTGAAATTGTCTTAGTTGGAATTTGTAGATTGATTAGTGTTTTTTGTCTATTTTATATATAGCGCTCGTTGGGCTTTGTAGATTTGTTGAATACACCCAATACGCCCAAGGATTGAGAGAGGGAAGACGTATCTATATCTAGTTTATTTTCTTGATTTGATGATTATATGCACATGTACATGTGAACTTGTGATAAATTATAATCTTATCATTTTCAATACATAAAATATCCATAGCTGCTTCATTAATGGCGAGCCCTCCTTCATGTACTGGAGAAGCATCTCAGGCTCTGGTACACTTTTGTTTTATATATTGAATTAATTGTATTTAACCTACAATACTTATCATTATATTAATTATATTTAATCTTTAATCATTTTTCATATAGGTAATAGCCACAAGTACTCCATCAATGGTGACCACTCCTCAAACAACTGGAGAAGCATTTGAGGCTTCAGTACACTTTTGTTCTCTATATTATAAATTTGTAATGTTTTTGATCTATATATGTTACTACATTATATTAATTGATTTTAATCTACAATAGGTCCCTACACGGTTCATCTATAACTTGGATCCTTTCAAGTTTGTGTTCAAAAAAATTCCTAAGATTGACAAGGAGAAGAGAAAGAAGATAATAGATCCTAGATCAGCAGATGAGTTAATCTACATTTCAATTGCAAAGAAATTATGATTAAATGCATAGTTATGTTGAAAGTTGTGAACTATTTTCTACAAAAGGATTCTTACTTGGCTTTTGAATTATGGTTGTGTAGCCATCTACAGAGCTCCCTACTGCATCCAAGAGGCTTGATTTTGATGATCCACCACAAGTATAGAATCATATAGTGTTAGTTGTGGTCACTGAATGACCAATACATGTAGATATATTCTACATTTTTATTGTATATCAATTTGGACATGGCATATGCCACATTTTTATAAAAATTGTATTGACTTGGCATATATGCCTTTTATATATATATAAATATTGATATTCGATCCAATAAATGTGTATTGTATTCATTATTGTGCATTTCATTGATATTGATAGGCATATTCGATACATACAGAATTTGCTTATTGTGTTGCTTACTATGCATTTTGATATATTTAAATGATTATTTATAAAGAATTTGTTCAGTGTATTTGGTGGCTACCCTTTTATAAAGTTAAATGAATATTTGCCTCTGTAATCAATAATATGAATATAAACAACAAAAATATATGATATAAAGCATTGCAATTGTGGAATATGATTTGATAATATTTGTAAAATATTCAATTTACCCTACAAAAATTCTTGTCTCAATCAAAATGAAATTCAATGGTAATGGTTAGATTTGATCTATGGTAATGATCACTGGATGCTTTTGATTCCTTTCATCAAATTTTGGTTTTTGTCCTATTTTCCCTTTATTTTATCTAAATAAGGTGATTTGGAACCACTAATGATCATTCAAAATCATTTGTGAAAGTTTGGGGTGATTTGGATAAAAGATGTAAAAGTTGCTCAGCTACTATCAAAGTTGTCAATGTTGTCAAAGTTTCATCATGGGCACAGACCAACATCATGAGCATGTTCCAATGGGTAGGTTTACACTAGGCATGCTCCTATTATGCCTCCCAATGCACTGGAATGTCGAGAGCCATACCCTAATCATGCGATCTCTCAAGTGCCCTGAGTCCAAAAAATTATCAAACTTTGATGGACTGTTTATCACAATCTAGGATGCATATTATCAATCCATTTGAACCTATAGGATCATGTGAATCTCATCTACAATGACCTATCGTAGTTTTTGACAACTTGGAGCTATTTTCAAATGGTAGCATTTTTTCATCTGTTACAAAAATCATCAGTGGCATGCAGTTCAAAGTTGCAAGATAGGCTAGATTTGATCTCGTTCATCGTGGGCACAAACCAACATTACAAGTGTGTCCATGTGAGCATTTTTACACTAGGAATGCTCCTATTGTACCTCCCAATGCGTCAGAACATCGAGAGCCATACCCTACCGATGTGATATCTCAAGTGCCTTGAGTCCAAAAAATTATCAATTTTTGACACTGTTTCTCACAATCTAGGATGCATATGATCGATCCATTTCAATCTATAGGGTCATCTAAGGCTTTTATATAATGACCTATCTCAGTTTTTTACGACTTGGAGCCATTTTCAAATGGTAGCATTTTTTCACCTACTACAAAAATCGTCAGTGGCATGTAGTGCAAAGTTGCAAGATAGGCTAGATTTGATCTCATTCATCATGGGCACAAACCAACATTACAACCATGTTAGGGCTGGAATTTTTACACTAGGCATGTTCCTTTTGTGCATCCTAAGGTGCTTGAATGTCGAGAGCCATACCCTACCGGCGCGATCTCTCAAGTGCCCTAAGTCAAAAAAATGTCAAACTTTGACGGACTGTTTCTCACAATCCAGGATGTATATGGTCGATTCGTTTGAACCTATAGGGTCATGTGAGGCTCGTCTACAATGACCTATCTTAGTTTTTTACGACTCAGAGCCATTTTCAAATGGTAGCATTTTTTCACCTACTACAAAAATCGTCAGTGGCATGTAGTGCAAAGTTGCAAGATAGGCTAGATTTGATCTCATTTATCATGGGCACAAACCAACATCACAAGAAAGTCTGATTGAGTAGTTTTATGCTAGGAATGCTCCTATTGTGCCTCCCAAGGTACCCGAATGTCGAGAGCCATACCCTACCGCCATGATCTCTCAAGTGCCCTAAGTCCAAAAAAATATCAAACTTTGATGGACTATTTCTCACAATCTAGGATGCATATTATCAATCCATTTGAACTAATAGGGTCATGTGAGGCTTGTCTACAATGAACTATCTCAGTTTCTGATGACTCGGAGCCATTTTCAAATGGTAGCATTTTTCACCTCCTGCAAAAATCATCAGTGGCATGTAGTGCAAAGTTGCAAGATAGGCTAGATTTGATTTCGTTCATCATGGGCACAAACAAACATGACAAGTGCATTTGAGTGGGTAGGTTTACCCTAGGTATTCTCTTATCATGCCTCCCAAGGTGCCTGAACGTTGAGAGCCATACCCTACCACCGAGATCTCTCAAGTGCCCTAAGTCCTAAAAAATATTTAAACATTGACAAACAATTTCTCTCAAACCAGGATACATACGATCGATTCATTTGAACCTATAGGGTCTCGTGAGGCTCATCTACAATGACCTATCTTAGTTTCTAACGAATCGGAGCCATTTTCAAATGGTAGCATTTTTTCACCTGCTACAAAAATCATCAGTGGCATGTAGTGCAAAGTTGCAAGATAGGCTAGATTTGATTTCATTTGTCATGGCCACAAACCAACATCACAAAAAAATTCAGATGAATAGTTTTACACTAGGCATGTTCCTGTTGTGCCTCCCAATGCCTTGAAACGTCAAGAGCCATACCCTACCACTGCGATCTCTGAAGTGCCCTGTGTCCAAAAAATTGTTACACTTTGATAGACTATTTATTGATAGTCCAGGATTCATATGATTGATCTATTTGAACCTATAGGGTCACATGGGGCTCATCTACAATGACCTATCTTAGTTTCTAATGACTCAGAGCCATTTTCAAATGGTAGCATTTTTTCACCTGTTGCAAAAATCGTCAATGGCATGCAGTGCAAAGTTGCAAGATAGGCTAGATTTGATTTTGTTCGTCATGGGAACAAACCAACATCTTGAGCACATTTGGGTGGGAAGGTTTATGCTAGGAATGCTCTTTTTGTACCTCCCAAGGAACCTAAAATTTGAGAGCCATACCCTACCGACATGATCTCTCAAGTGCCTTGAGTCCAAAAAATTGTTAAACTTTGACGGATTGTTTCTTGCAATGCAGGACGCATATGATTGATATGTTTGAACCTATAGGGTCACATGAGGCTCATCTACAATGACCTATCTTGGTTATCTTCATGGTCATCCCAAAATGCTTATCAAATGTTTATAATCCTGTTGCTATCATGGTGCCCTCTACAAGCCCATTCCTAACAAACTATTCTAATATGAGGGTGAAATGGAATAAAGAAAAAGAGGGAGAAGGAAGGAAAGAAACAAATTGCTACCTCTCCTCCATTCTCACTCTGTCTCTCCAAAGTTTGTTTTCTCTCGTCCGAGCCAAAAAGAGGCCTTTTTCTCTTCTTGCTTGCTTCAAACAATCCAAATGCCTAATTTTTGGTCTCCTCCCTAAATCCCCAATAGGAGAAATTCATAAAAATGGTGTCAGCAGCTAATGCGCATTCACAAGCTTTAGGGCTAATGCCAGAGTTGTGGCCCATAGACCTTTAAAAGTCTCCCTTCCCAAGCTCTCTAACTGCAAACCCACCACAAGAAAAGCCAAAACTCGCACTTCCAAATGTGGCTTATCTCAATGCCAAAACCAACCCAGCTTATCACATCACATTAACTCAAAACCGTTAAGATATTCAAAACATAGTCACATATATTTACATATATTCAAAAAATAGTCACAAAACATAGTCACATATATTCACATATATTTAAAAAATAGTCACAAAACATATTCACATATATTCATAAAAATGTTTTATAAATCATCTCATGGGATTTTATATAAAATTTGGCATTTAAATATGTGTGAATCAGCTTATCGCCATTTAAATATACAAAATTTGGCTTTTAAATATGTACAAATCAAATCATCGCCATTTAAATATACAAAATTTGGCATTTAAATATGTGCGAATCAGCTCATCGCCATTAAAATATACAAAATTTGGCATCTAAATATGTACAGATCAACTCATGACCATTTAAATATACAAAATTATGCCCCTAAATATGTACAAATCAGCTCATGGGAATTTATATATACAAAAAATGAATATAGAACAATTCGCCAATGATATAAACAAAATTCTCAAAGTCATTCTACCCTGAACCATAGAATCAATCAAGTGAGCCTTCTAGATCGACTCTAACCCGTATTGTGTCAAGTATTGCCTTGTGGTTAGATTCATGAACTTTCTAGAAAATTTTGTTATGTGGTCTACCATGATACTTAATCAAATGAATATTTGTTGAAACAACAAGGTTGGAGATATGAAGAATATGTCTGTGTGTTTCAAAGTCCTCAAACAACCAAACATCAAAATTCTTGATAGGGTATCTTCTAAGCCATGTGCCTGTCACGACAACAAACTCTACTGGATACTCAATACCCTCTCCATCAATGATTGTAGTTGTCAATTTTCTCTTAGGCTCAATACAATGACACAAAAAGTAATTTGTTCCTTATTCATTATTCTCTTCTGCAACAAATATGTACACATGACCTACATATTATAGAATGATAATTAATACCAAAAATAATGTTTGATGTAACAAAATGAGAGAAAAAAAATTTCTGCAATAAAATCTACCTAAAAAATCATTTGGTTCCACTAGGTCGGATACATGATCGAAATAAATTGATGCTTCCATTTGGTTCAACTGCAGAGCTCTGGTAATTTGATAGGTATCAATGAGAAGTAGTGGTCTACAAGACCATTTGTCAACCCACTCTTGTGATTCACATTCTTCCCACAAAAAATACATATATGAAGAGAAAAAACATATAATTTGTCTAGTATAAATTACTAGTGAACTTGCATTTGAACTTAGAAATGAGTGCATGTCACTAGATCCAGCAACTATACAACAATATTGATAGTTTTCAATGTCAAATTCAATGATCAACCAAAAATATCTATGAACCATTGACGTACCTACATCACCTAGTCCCATTTTAGATTTACACCATCGCACGATTGTTGTTGCATCTATCAACTCAATAGCACTTTCGTACTTCAATTCTTCTCTAGCTAGGTCTCTTTTTACACATGCTCCTGCACCATTGTTCTCTCCCTTTCCATTTCCAACCTCGGTGAAATTCCAAAAATGTTGTACACCACTTGTCACATGCATCCTACTCAACCAATACAACATCCTTGCATTTTTTAATTGCGAGGTGCAATTATCTAACCATATTGTGTGTTGCTTGTATCGTATGGTCCTTTCCCTTAAACTATCATATAAAATTTTAAAGCATCCTTGCACAAACTCTGACAAATGTGTATGATCGTCACTTATGTAGAAGTGATACTCTCTTACAACCTTTCTATCTTCCTTTGTGCTATCATCTCCATGCATGAATGCTATGTGTACAAAAATAGAAACTTGTATAGAATGGTAATACATAGATTGCACTTCATTTTGAGGTTGTATTGTATAATTTTCAGCAAAATCAACTATAGAGACAATGGTACCAAGAGGAAATGTGTCCTTGCATAACTTGAATTGCTCATCTAACCACCGAGCTCTATATGTATGCATTATGTACTCATAAACTAGTTTCTCTTTAAATGTTCTCATAAAATCAACTACGCATATATCATTTCTCACTAACTCACATCTCTTCAATTCTTTTCAATCTTTAACCCCATATGTCACTGTCTTGTACTTTCCAAAAGATACTAGTTTCTTATCAATTTCATGTGTGCTATCCAAATGTAGACATCTTGTAAAATGTTCCAAACCACCACATGTAGAACATGAAGCTTTCAAAAACATCATCTTATAATAAATACAACCATCATCTCTTTTACATAACACACTTGAAATAAATTCTCTTGGTGACTTAGGAAGTGGTTGTATATTGCATTCCTACAAAAGATCGTTAATGTGCAAAGTATAAAAATATGATGATAAATATCATAGTGCATGGAAAATTCAATATGCATCCTACAACAACACGTGGTGCGTACATGATTAATCTTAGCATAAATTTTTTTTTCCATTTCAAAAAATCTTTGACTAATTCTTATTTGAGGAAATTTATGAAGGAATATTTCATAAAATTTTCTAAGTCATATCCAAATAGTTTTTGGCATGTGGCTCACGATTTCTAGATCCAATTCGCCTTCTAACAACATCTCTTTGGTTAGGTGAAACCCTTGTGTTCTCAAGGCAAAAAGTTTCAATTAATGTTCTTGGTGCATCACCAACAACCTTGTCTTTTTGCCTAAAAATTAAAAAAAGCCTTGGTTTTGCATGGTAGTCTACCCGAGAATGCCCGAAGAGAATTATTGTTAGGATACTCTATTTTATCTTTCCTATCTAATTATTTACGTAATGTTGTTCTACTTATGTTTAATGACTTACTTTTTTTTCTTATCAAATGATCTTTTTTTATTTTCTTGCTCATTATGGTTGATGTAATAACACGTCTAGTAACATTAGAATCTTTAGTACATGATTTTGAACAAATAGCTTGATATGCATCTGTAAAGGTGAGAAAATGGTGAATGATCGATCAAGAAGGAAACTACCCTCTCCCTCAAAGAGAGATGAGAGTTTCACTATTGATTACCATTCAAACACTTTTCATGATGGTACATTAGAAAGAGGAGAGGATATTTCACTAGATTCAATCTCTCCACACAAAGATGGTAGATTGAATTCTGATTGAATTGGGAATGCTAAGTTGATCCCCTCTTCCTTGTTTGAAATGGAAAGGAATTGATTGAATTATGTAGTGAAAAAGTGACAAAGAACTTATTATAACTTAAGATCGGAATATGGGATGAAGTTGTGCACCTGGATTTGGTAGAAAAATGTCGAGACAAAGTTGCCCTGCGAATTTGAGGAAAAGTTGCTTGGATCATGGCGAGAACATACACTGCCCTCCAAAAAATCCACGAAACGAAAAGGGTTTTTCCACTGTTACAAATGAAGCTCGAATCCAAAAGTATAGCTATGCACCTACAACCTACACACAGTGTAGAGAGGAAAATGGGTTGGGATTTGGGGTTTTCCTTTAGGTCCAACCCTAGTTTTGGAATTAACAAAGTAATGAAAAAAAGTACTTGCAAGTAGATGTAAATGAAATACTGAATTGTAAGTTACCTCAAGGGAGGTTGTAGTAGTAATGTTGATAGAAATGCTTGTGTGGAATTGAATGTTGAAATAAATCTCCTTTTCAATGGTTGAATCCTTGCACTAGTAGATTCGAGGCTAATTTCCAATGGCCAATCATCGAAATGTTGAGTACTTTTCATCGGACTGCTAACAAATGAAGCCATCAAAAACTAGTTGTCATACTTTTCGATGACACCATTGAACGTTGGAATTTCAATGACATCATGAACTCTTCCGACAGTGGCCATGATCACTCTTCCGGTAAAAAATGTTGTCAGATTGCCATCAGAATTCTGATGCCCCCCCAGTAATATGCATCGACAACCGTCCAACAAGGAAGTGTCCTCACACATACAACATCCTCATCAGATGTTTATTTAGTTGATGTTGGTTGATGTAGAAACTTTGCACCGACGAGAATGTTGTTGGTTCGACGGTTTGGCCATCGGTGCAAAGTTTAGTTGCCATCAAAATTTCGACGGCTATTTATTAAAAAAAATAAAAATTGATTATTATCTAGATGTAAAGCACACCTCATTAATATGTACAATGGATTGTATTCTATCCCCTGTAGCTACCAATAGGGGGCATAGGTTTCAAGCTAATATCAGGTGCATTGGTTTCAAGCTAATATAAGGTGCAGCATGGTTGAGATGGTCCAACTCCTAAGAGGACTGTATGAACCATTGAGTACTAGTAAACCTATTAAAAATGGGATCAAAGGGAGTAGCTCTGGTGTTGATAGGGAATTAGCTAACCCAAATACAAGATCCTTTAAAGCCAATTTTCTGGAAAAGGAAGGGACAACACCAATGGAAGAAGAGCAAGCCAATCAAGGAGATGAAATGACTTTATCTACTTTATCTAAGTTAGTTGTTCTTGTTCTTCTTAGTTCTTTTCATAAGTTAGTTGTATGAGTCACATTTGGTTTACAATGACTTTATCTACTTGAAACCTACTTTGGATGTTTTTCTTAAGCTTGTAGCCTTTGACATCCTTGCATGTTTTCAACATTGGCCCCCATCAGGTTTCCATTTTAGATTATCAACCTAGTGGGAATGGTACACCTCTATCTTAGTAGAAAAATCCATTTGCCTTCAACATATTCTCCCCAAGTTTGGTATATAGCTTGAATGACCATTTATCATATTCTATAAAAACTCTAATACCATAAAAAATTTATAACGCCAGTCACATAGAGGTTCACATTCACTAGAATCAAGATTTTATTCATAGACCAATTGTCCATATCCAACACCTCCTAAATTCCAAATAGATGTCAACACCTTCACAAAACACTTTACAATAAGTTTAAGGTATACTTAGCCCTTCATTTCTCTCTACTTGGGTGGTTTTTTTTCCATTATTTATGGGTTGGGTTTTATATCTCTTTTTGAAGGGGTTTCTTCTCTTGAATAATTTCTATGCTAAGCTCACTCTCTCTTTCTCACATTGTATTTGTGGTGAAGGATTGAGGGTATGATATCCCCATGTATCATACATTTAAGGACAACAAGATTGAATATACACCATGTTCACTGAATAGAGATTAATTCACCTTGCATTTGGTGATAGAGAGATGTGTGGGGGCCCCATACATCCGATCAACAAGGTTGGAGATCATGTTGTAAAGGAACAACACAAGCACTATTGACTATCCTAGAAGGACAGACTATGACAAATTGAAATTACTAGTGTCATTGCTGCAAAACAAAGTCTTGTTAGAGGGTTTCGGAGGTTGGAAGTCCAAGAGACTGGTCCTAGTTCTTGTGTAGGTTCTACAAGTCATTTTAAAGGGGGTTTTTTTAAAGGCATAGATGTGTTCATTTGGCCTTTGGCCATCAACGTTGATAGTCCTAATTGGAAAGGACTAGTAGCCATCAATGATAGTATGTGTGGCATTGTTGAGATCCACTAATTTGCACTTGTTATGATGTCACAAGCCCAAGAATAGTTTACCATGATGTTTATATTGCCTTGTAATATTGGATCAAGCCTTGAAAGGGTGATCAAAGTCTAGTAGTCAATAGGTGTGTCCAAGGGTACCCATAAAGGATGGGATATGAAACCATTGTCATTTTGAATTGAAACACTTGTGAATTTTTAATTTGTGAATACTTATGTTATGGATTTATTGATTATTGTTATCCAATGAATGACCTTTTGTCCATTTCCTTATATTAAGTTCATTTCTATATCTTCTTAAGCATATTTGTTTATTTTCCTTCTCCCTAGAAAAGTGAATGCAAAGAACCTATTGAAGATCTTATACTTAGTTCTATAATCACAAGATGATTGTGCTTGATAAAGTATTAGAGCACGACATATCTACACACCAAAAATAATATAGGTAGACTAAAATTAAATAACAATTAACAAAATAGTGGAATAACATTAAATTTATAAAGAACTACTATCATACTTACAGACTTACGATAATGTCTTGAAAGTTATTTTCTTTGTCTATCATGTCTCTCAACTATCTTCAATTTCTATTTGTTAGCTCTATTAGTTTATCTCAATTTATATATACTGGTGAGCATGCTAACATGAGTACAAGGATCATGTGACAAACATGATCGCTTTCCAATTCTAGGGTTTCTACATATAATCAATCTATGCAGAATGAATTGGTCCCTGAGGAACCCTTGAAAGGGATTTCTATCAATGGGTAGACAAAAGTGACGAAGTTTTCCTAACTATTGAACCATGGCCTACACTCCATTATCTATATCTTTTCCCCATGATCACTATAATAAGTGGGAAGATATTGACAAGGGTATATGGATGCTTTCATTAAAGGAGTTGTTGCATATCCTTCCTCAATTGTGTAAACTAATTTATGTAAAACTCCATTGGATTTATATCTTAAGACTGAAATCTAAACTTAATTATTATTATAATGACATCAAGCAAACAATAAGGTAAAGAAAAATCAAAGCCAAGAAAAACCTTAGACAAAAGACCTTCACTTCTAATTACCAAAAGTCTTTTGTCTAAGGTTTTGCTTGGCTTCAATTTTTCTTTACCTTATTGTTTGCTTGATGTCATTATAATAATAATTAAGTTTAGATTTCAGTCTTAACATATAAATCCAATGGAGTTTTACATAAACTAGTTTACACAATTGAGGAAGGATATGCAACAACTCCTCTAATGAAAGCATCCATTAAAACTCATAGTTGTTGTCACCTCATGAAACATTATGATTGCAAGAAAAGCATAGGATGAGTTTGTTAAAAAGGCCTTAGAATCTTTCAAGAAAATTTGATTGGCATGGTGAAACTCTTGTGAGAAAAAAACCACACCAAAGAGAACAATGCTTGTGTTATTCCTTCAAATGGGTTACAAGAATACTTCTCTCTAAATTCCTCTAGCACTTTATTACTACTACAACCTACAAAACAACTTATCTAACCTCCTAGACCAAGCTCTAATTCACAAAATAAATAAAGGTGAAAACATGGGATGGTTTTTCAAAACATTTTACAAGCCCAATTTCACATATCACCTATTCAAAAGGTATGTATTTTGATTTCACAATATAGAATGGTTTCTTAACTTGTCTATTATGTTTGTCACTTGAGTATAGGCCAATGGGGAAATTGTTAAATTTATTTGTTGAAAGGTTTGGGCAAACTCTATGAATCACTGAACACTTTCTTATCAATAATGAGATTTGTGGTATTTTTTTATTTTTTTATAGGTAGAAATAATTATAGCTTCTCTCATTAAAACTTCCAAAACACATTTGTTTTTGCTAATTCACATGGTTTGATGGTGTAGGAGCACCCTACGGACCTAGGTTTGGCCAAAAACGGTCAAAATTTGAGATTTTAGTTTTTTTTTGTGTTATTTCATGTAAATAAGGCCATTTGAGGCCATTATGATGTATTTGGACCTAATTGGGAAAGTTTGAGGTCCATTGGGCAAAAAATATAAAAATTGTAAAAAGTTGTCATTATTGTCATGACAACTTTTTAAAATTTGGTTGGGAGGTGGGTTTTTTGGCATTTTGAGATTGTAACCCACTTGGATGGCCATAAATAGGACTTTATCACACAACCCAAGTTTGTCTTGTTGAATTTTGAAAGTTTTACTAAATGAAGTTGGAGATTTTTGTTCATACAAAAATGTTTCAGTCTGATTCTCATTATTTTTAATTGTGAAACTCATCACATTTTCATTAGAAGTTGATTGGATATGGTAGAGAATTGAATTAAATTCATTTCCTATTTTTTAGCATTGAGATCCATTGAAATTTGAAGAAGATATCACTATTTTTTCAAAAACTATCAAAATACTCACTAGGGTTTCAAATGAGTGGGAAAAAAATGTATTTTTGGCATTTTCACTGTTAAAATCTCACACCACTAGTTGGAAAGGCTCTTGTAAATATGTATTTTCATTTCTCTTTCTTGTAGGTCTCCAAAACCTCTGAGACACATGCTAGATTTGATTGATTGGTCTGATATTCTTCATGTATCAAACCTCTAGGATAACAACATAGAGAAAGTGGAATATAAGATAGGTGAGAGTGAAGTGCCTTGGATGTAATGTTGGAAGAGATGTGTGGGACCCCTTCACACCCCATAGAAGCATTTAGAAGCCATTAAAAAGTGCCATAGACCAAATATTAATGACTATCCTAAGGGTACCAATTGTGACAATCACAATTTTACCAGTGATACTGCCTACTCAAACAAGTTGTGTATCAAAACCCCAAGTGTGGATATGTAATGGTAATGAAATGTCCTAAAAGTAGCCCTTACACCAGTATGCACAAACCTTGGTGTCACAATGGTGTTGGTGTGGCCTTGGGCCACTGGTGATTGACTGTTACAATTAGGACAATGATCTCAAACATAATTTATGGTGTTTATAACTCTAATGTCCCAATCTACTTGTATATATTTTCACAAAACAATGAACAACCCAACCATAGCTATTAATAAGATTTCCCCATAAAATGTATGCAAAACATATCATCATTGATAGGATAACTGACTTACATTTAGTAAGAGACCTCAATGAGTGGAGTTTCATGCTAAAAAGAGTACTTGCAATAAAGATATTGAAATCAATGAGACATTATGCATTCAAAAATCTACAAGGAAGATCTAATATTTATGAATGAAATTGCAAATCAATCTAAGTTACATGTTTGATATCTTACTTATATCATGGCAACATAAAATGTATATGTGCACTCAACATACCTCTTTGCTTGTTTATTTGACAATTTTGCTAGGAATTAATAGGTGAGTGATACATTGATCTACACATGAGTTGATAGTTCTGATACTTAATGTAAGTACAGATCCAATAGCCAACAAGATGAGAGGGGGGGGGGTGAATCATACAAACTTAATCTTCCATAAAAACATCAGATTCAACCTCGGTAACATATACTTTAGCAATATAACCAAAACTGCTAAACATGCAAACTCAGAAGCATATAAACATCATAAACCTCATAACACCATATTTAACGTGGAAACCCAAATAGGGAAAAACCACTATGGGATTTCGGACCCACTAAGAAATATACTCTTCTAGAGTATGCTCGGTTAAAAGAAAATCCTGTTAAAGATTACAAACAGATTGCTAGATGTGACTCGGTTAAGGGATTTCCCTCAAATCTATTAGGATCTTCACCTTGTTAGAAGTGACCTTGTTAAAGGATTTCAAACACTCAATCAGAATGTCACCTTGCTAGAGGGTTTTACAAATAAGACTGTTAAGTCCACTCGGTTAAGAGATTTTCTGTCACTTTCATAATATAACAGTAATAAAAATCTATCTGCAAATTCACATCTAAAATGCTAAAGAAGATTCTTATTTGCTCAATACAATCTAGAGATAGAACTAATCTTGTCCATCTGCTGGGCTTCTATACTTTGTTATTCAAATAGGTCTTTAAGCTTTTATGCTCGGTAATCACTATGTAGCATCCATGTGCATACATTTGCCCACATACATTGTTTATCAATAGTTCCCTATTTATAAACAATTAGCTTAACCGCTTAATCTCCTTGATCACATTTCCCATGAACAATTATAGCCATCAGATCTTCAAACTTTGACCAGGTTCAATGCATCCTATGATCTGAAAAAGTTTTACCCCACCTAGAAACTTGCATACATTTCTTGGAACTTGTGCTAGGGTATTGCGGTTCAATCTGAGCTATAGATCTTCATGCCAATTTTCCTTTGCCATAGATTCATTAACAAACTTCATGCATGGCATACCAATCATTTAATCAGTTCCAGCTCATCAGCTTCCTTCATTAAATAATGCATGTAACCATTTAATGTATTCTATTACAGCTCGGTTATAACTCGGTAACAACTCGGTAAATACTAAACTTCACTCGGTAGACATTCTGCATTCATTAACTGATAGCGATAACCTTAGGGTTTACTGACTAGGTTCCTTAGGGTTTACCAACTAGGTTCCTTAGGGTTTACCAACTAGGTTCCTTAGGGTTTACTGACTAGGTTCTTTGCTTGGTAACATAGTATAGTATTAACCTTACAATTTACAACATATGTATGATGTTAAAACATTCTAAACATCATGATCTCATCATTGTTTGACTTGGTAATAGTTGCCCATTGAGTACCTTATTCATCCCCTTATTCATGATATTCTTTTTGTGTCTTTTATTGACATCTTTATACTCTTCAAATCATACTTCTCAAGATATGGCAACATCATACTAAATTAGAAAATCAATTTCTTGACATCAATGACAAAATAATAATATCAAGATAGTAAACATCCTTAATCAGTTATATCCATAATCATCAACAACCTTCTCAATATCCTTATTGAAATGCCAACAATCTCCCATTGTCTGTTATAATGTCAAATGCCAACAATCTCCCCCTTTGGAATTGATGGCAAAACCAATTGATTTGACCTTAAAAGGATTCAGATTGCTGTGATTTTGAAATGTTGAAATGCTCTCTTGCTGGCATTAGAATTCTCCCCCATACATTAGACTTCTCCTCTTTTGTCCATTCTTCTCCCTCTTTTTCTTTCAATCTTCTTCATTCTTCTCCAGTCTTCTCCCCCTTTGACAACAATGACAAAAAGTAAAGAACTAAAACATAATTTCTTCCTGTATGTAGTGAATTCCTGCTATTATGTGTCAACTTAGTCTCGGTCAAAGCATTTGTCTTCAATTCATGTTCCCTGTATTGTTTCCTGCACACCTTTAAAAAACCTCCTAAAGTGTGTAAATCAGCATCAATCCACACATAATATCTATAGATTCATCGAATTGATGCTTTCACTAAACTCGGTCAGTGAGTAGAAGATAGGGGTAGGACCCCTAACTTACTTCTGAGATATTCAAAAGTGTCCCTTGGTAATGGCTTGGTGAAGATATTTGCTATTTGTTCCTTTGTGCTAACATACTCCAACACCACTTTCTTCTCTTGAGCTTCTTTTCTAAGATAATGATATTTGATAGAGATGTGCTTTGTCTTAGAGTGCATAACATGATTCTTTGAAATGTTAATGGCACTAGTATTGTCACAGAATATAGTTACTGGCTTAGTAACTTTCTCATTTATTCCTTCCAATAGTTGTTTGATCCATGCAATGTTGGTACAATTTAATGCTACAACAACGTATTCAGCTTCTGCTATTGACTCTGAGACACATCTTTGTTTCTTGCTAAGCCAACTCACCAGTCTTTCTCATAAAAAGAAAGCTCCTCCACTTATTCTTTTCCTGTCATCAATGTTGCCTACCCAATCAGCATCAGTATAAACTTTTAAATCAAAATCATTTCCTTTTTGATATACTAAGCCATAATCCTTGGTGCCTTTCAAGTATCTAAAAATTCTTTTGATTGTTGTCATGTGTGTTTCCTTAGGATCTGTGGAGAATCTTGCAACTATACCTACTACATGTGCTATGTCTGGTCTGTGGTTTTGAATCCTCCATTCCAAATTTCTTCAAGATTTCCTTTATGTACTTGGATTGAGTAATAAAAATCTCATTTTTCATTTGCAGTATTTGTAAACATATAAAATACTTTATCTCACCGATTAATGACATCTTAAATTCTTTGCTCATTTCATTTCCAAAGTTCTTGCATAAAGAGTCATTTCCACAAAATATAATATCATCAACAAATATGGCTAAGACCAGTATTCCATTTTCATCATTCTTCATGTACATATTGTTGTTCTCACTTGTCCTTATAAAACCAATCTTAATCAAATAAGAGTGCAATCTTTCATACCATGCTCTAGGTGCTTGTTTCAGACCATATAATGCTTTGTTCAATTTACATACCTGATCTTTATTATTGTCTTCAACAAATCCTTCAGGTTGTTCAATAAAAACTTCTTCTTCTAATATTCCATTCAAAAATACAAATCTGACATCCATTTGATATACCTTGAAGTTTTTGAAAGTAGCATATGCCAACAATGTTCTTGCTCCTTCAAGTCTAGCCACAGGTGCAAAAGTTTTACCATAATCAATTCCTTCTTCTTGAGCATAACCTTTGCAAACTAGTCTTGCTTTATTTCAAATGACCTCTCCATTTTCATTTAGCTTGCTTTTGAAAATCCACTTTGTACCGATTACATTTTTGTCCTTCGGTCTTGGGATTAGTGTCCATGTGTCATTCTTCTTGATTTGATCAATCTCTTCTGTCATAGCATTTATCCAATCTTCACTGTTAAATGCCTCTTTCACTATTCTCAGTTCAAATTCAGATATCAAACATGTGTTATGTCTCAGTTTGTTCCTTGTCATCACTGGATCATCCTTATCTCCTATAATCTGACTTGGTGCATGATGTCTTCTGACATACTTGGCTAATACAGTCTCAGTAGGCTCTGTATGATCTTCTTCATCACTCAGTAACTGGATATTTTCTTCATTTTCTTCAACAATTCTCTCGGTAGGACTTGTCGGTTGAACATAGACAAATTCATCATAATCTTTTGGTTCTTTGGAATTTTCTTCATCATTTCTTTCTGCAAATTCATCAATTTTCACATTTGTACTTTCTACTATTTTGTTAGATGATTTGATCAGACATTTAAATGCTTTGCTTCGTGAAGAATAACCTAGAAATGTTCCTTCTTCACTTTTCTGATCAAACTTGCCATTTCTATCATCTTTGTGTACATAGCATCTACTTCCAAATATTTTAAAATAGCTTACATTAGGTTTCTTGTCATACTAGATTTCATATGGTGTCTTCAAAGTACCTTTCTTCAATTGTACTCGGTTCAGGGTGTAAACTGTTGTTCTTATTGCTTCCCTCCAAAATGTTTGTGGCACTTTCTTTTCAATCATTAGGGTTCTAGTACAATCCACAATAAATCTATTTCTTCTCTCAGCTATTCCATTTTGTTGTGGAGTTCTTGATGCAGAGACTTGTCTTTTAATACCATGATCATTGCAGAATAAGTTGAACTCATTAGATGTGAACTCTCCTCCTCTATCTGATCTAAGACATTTCAGTTGTCTTCCTGTTTCATTTTCAACTCTTGCCTTGTACCATTTAAACATTTGAAAAGCTTCTGATTGTTTAAAAAAAAACATTACTGACATCATCCTTGAATAGTCATCCACAAATAATATGAAATATTTATCACCATAATAACTTTTTACTTTCATAGGACCACAAAGATCAGTGTGCATAAAATCTAAAATTCCCTTAGAAGTGTAAGACTTACTTGTAAAGCTTGATCTTGTCATCTTACCCATCTGGCATCCTCAGCACATAGCATTCTTAGGCTTTTCAAGACTCGGTAGACCTCTTACTCAGTGCTTCTTACTTATTTTGATCAGATTATCAAAATTTACATGACAAAACCTTTTATGCCATAACCAGGTATCATCTATCTTTGCATACAAACACTTGTTCTGAGTTGAGTCAAGGTGAAATGTGTTACCTTTTGTCTGTGTCCCGGTAGAAGCTAACTTTCCATTCTTGTCATGAACTTTGATAATTCCCTTCTGAAATTCTATTCGGTAACCTGTATTGTTTGGCTATGCTACACTCAACAAATTGTATTTCAAACCTTTAACCCAATAAAAATCATTGCATCTTGCATTGTCAAGAAGTGTTATAGATCCTTTACCTTTTACTGGACATGGTGCATCATTACCAAATCTTACATAGCCTCCATCATAATCTTCTAACATAACAAACTTGTGTTTATCTCCTATTATATGATGTGAGCATCCACTATCTATGATCCAAGAATCATTAGTATTTATGTGAGATATTAGGGCTTTTTCTTCATACCTTTCTTCATCTTATCCATCTTTGATAGCCACATAAACTACTTCCTCTATATCAGTTTCATCTGATTTATCATCATTGGATTCCTCGTCAGCTATTAAGCATGTCTTTCTATCTCTTCTTCTGAAGCCTCAGTGTCCTCTATAATGATTGTCTTTCTGTCTATCATCTCAGTAATCTCTCTTTTCAGTAGAATCTTTGTCAAGACCATTAGAAGCTATATGTCTTATTTTATCACAATTGAAACATTTCAAAGTTAGTTTTCCTTTATACTTACCTTTGCCTCTCGATAACCTTCTGGCTAATAGTGCTTCAAATTCTTCCTGCTTTCTAGTTTCCTCATACAGTTTGTGTACTTCTTCCATGTTCTTACGAAATCTTTCACTTGCTCCACTGTGATCTCCTTCAGAGTACTTATACTTTCTTTCATTGTAATCATTAGATTCATCAAGATGAAAAGAACTAAATGCATATTCAACTTTATTTACCGAAGATCCACTGTTATCAAAGTTACTTAAATCAAATGCATGTAGCTTACCAATAGTAACATCTAAAGAAATTGGCATATTAGGTACAGACCTCAATTCATTGATTGCAGAGACTTAGATTGCATAAGCCAATAGAAGAGTTCTTAACAACTTACTTGTTATATCCTTTTCTTCAATAGTTCCACATGCTCCTTTGATTTGATTGACAATCTCCTTTAGTCTTGTACTGTACTAAGTTATGTTCTCACCTTCA
Source organism: Cryptomeria japonica (assembly GCF_030272615.1). Taxonomy (NCBI): domain Eukaryota; kingdom Viridiplantae; phylum Streptophyta; class Pinopsida; order Cupressales; family Cupressaceae; genus Cryptomeria; species Cryptomeria japonica. Next base: position 298,535,562 of record NC_081409.1, read on the forward strand.
TTCATCCTCATAGATTCAAGTTGTCCTCTTAGACTATCTACTTTTGCTCTTTGAATATGTTCATCTCCTCCATATACAAATATGAGCTTATCCCACATAGCATTTGCATCATTGTAGCCTTCTAGATCATTAAACTCTGAGTCAGTCAATGTAGATGTTATTTCAATCATTGCTTGGATATGTTCTTGCTTTGCCTTTATGTCTTCAATTTTCAATGGATAGGTGCTCGGTGTGATGAAATCATTCTCCAGATAATATACAGCATATTCTCCAACTCTTGATAGGTGCAACTTCTGTGCTCAGTAATCACTATGTAGCATCCCTGTGCATACATTTGCCCACATACATTGTTTATCAATAGTTCCCTATTTATAAACAATTAGCTTAACTACTTAATCTCCTTGATCACATTTCCCATGATCAATTATAGCCATCAGATCTTCAAACTTTGACCAGGTTCAATGTATCCTTCGATCTAAAAACATTTTACCCCACCTAGGAATTTGCATACATTTCTTGGAACTTGTGCTAGGGTATTGCGGTTCAATCTGAGCTATAGATCTTCATGCCAATTTTCCTTTGCCATAGATTCATTAACAAACTTCATGCACGACATACCAATCATTTAATTAGTTCCAGCTCATCAGCTTCCTTCATTAAATAATGCATGTAACCATTTAATGTATTTTGTTACAGCTCTGTTATAACTCAGTAAATACTAAACTTCACTCGATAGATATTTTGCCTTCATTAACCGATAGCGATAACCTTAGCATTTACCGACTAGGTTCCTTAGGGTTTACTGACTAGGTTCTTTGCTCGGTAACATAGTATAGTATTAACCTTATAATTTACAACATATGTATGATGTTAAAACAATCTAAACATCATGATCTCATTATTGTCTGACTTAGTAATAGTTTCCCATTGAATATTTTATTCATCCCCTTATTCATCATATTCTTTCTGTGTCTTTTACCGACATCTTTATACTCTTCAAATCATACTTCTCAAGATATGGCAACATCATACTGAATTAGAAAATCAATTTCTTGACATCAATGACAAAATAATAATATCAAGATAGTAAACATCCTTAATCAATTATATCCATAATCATCAACAACCTTCTCAATATCCCTATTGAAATGCCAACAATCTCCCATTGTCTATTATAATGTCAAATGCCAACATGAGTCACTTGTACTTTCCCGATACTTTCATCCCTTGGTCAAGGCCGCGTACCCCCTAACACTTGAATATTGTTTCCACCATCTTGATTACTTGAAGTCCATGCTCAAATCACACTAAATCACAATAGTTAGTAGAAAATAGTGGCCATAGCCAAGGAAGCCCAAATTTACTCATACTCAACATAATAAGAAATAACTAAATCATCTGGACCATTATTCATAACATAACCTTTTTTCACATCATGGAAGGCCAAAATTACAAGGATCACGCTTCTTCGAAGGAGCCATTGTTTAGATCCACCAAACTATCAACAAGAGTAGAAGCTATTAGGCTCATACAATTTTAGAACATATAAAGAGTCACCTTAAAAAACCCACACTAATTGTAAAAGATCAAAAGCTTTCCTAGAACAAAAGTACAATATAACATAAGGATGGTGATAGACTATCAAATAGAAGAATGATCTCCTTATCCTTAAGTACTCCCAAAATATTAATTATCATATAGAAAATATATATTAAAAAACATTTAACATCTAAAATATAATGTTGTTATTCTTTTCCTCTGTCAATTTTGTTCCATCAAATCTTTTATCTAATACTCTTTTAAAAATAGTGAACCTTACCAACATTAGAAATGAGGTGGATGCTGATTTTAAATTTTAAAATAAAAAGTGGTGAGTATGATTAATGATGCTAAGGTTCTATTCATATTGTGTAACAAGGCACAATAGGCTAGGGATAGGAAAGATTGACTTGCTACTCTTCAATTTCATATGGTAGTTTAATATATATTGTGGACTTTTTTAGACCATACGTCTTAATATGTATTGTATTAAATGTCTCTTCATGGGACTACGTACCCACCATCCATCCTCTCTTTTATACATGACAATACATTTCTTTTCATTGACCAAAGGTGGACAAAAATATTTCACCGAAAGCATATCTTAACTGGTTCTTGTTGAATCAGAAGCAAGAAAAAAAATGAAAAATTGTTGAAATATAATCTTCACAATTTTGTCATCACGAGTGCAAACAATCTAGTGAAGAGGAAAAAATTGAAAAGTGTGATGAGGATCAGAGTCATCCAATCTAGGAGGCATAATATGAGACTCTTTCTAAACCAATGCTTGTGATCTTGATATATGCCTAGTCCTATACTAAGGATGAGGACACTGAAGCGAGGGGGGCTCCTCTGCAATAACAAAGAAATGGGTTAAATTCAAAATATTTTTTATTATTGTTACAAGTATTTCATTAATTTAGAGAACATAACTATTGTGCTCTTTACCCAATGGGGCCACATCATCTTGTCTAGCCTCAACCTCAACCTGTTGAACACCCTCTAGATCATCTGGAGTTGAAATAATAAAGATTACAATAATACTGAACACCAATTGCAATTATATTTTTTTAAAGGAATAACAGTGGTCTTCTTTACCTGATTCGGGAACATCATGTTCCTGATGTTGTGTACCCAGATCATTCTCCACTTGGTCACCATCGACTATATGCTCTAAAATATTAACAAAAAAGGTTACATTAATTACTACTCTAATTACAAATTAAGATGTTTAATTGTATTAATAATTATATAAATAAATTTGAATAGAAAATGAATACCTCCACTACTGGGATGCACATTCGGACCTTCATGTGCAAGTGGTGTTTCATGATTAGTAGGCTACATTCCAATGTCATGCACATTGTTATCATTGCTTGCTTATTTAAAACAAATATAATCACTTTATGTTGGAACTCAACATCAATTAGATTATTGGTAAAGTATTCAATTTGAAACAATTTTCATTTAGCATATTTACCTTTGTGACGAATGCACCAGAATATTGTGTATGTCCACTCAATTCTTATAGCTGATCAGCCACGGTTGTATAGCCTTGTTGGTAGGCAATTCTCTTGTCATCTTCTATGGGCACTCTATTGAATTTAGACCCCTACATTTTTGCTTGGTATCATGAATTTTGCTTGCATTGTTTGATAAAAAAAAATTGTTTGCAATTTATAAATATTTTGATGCAATATTTCATTTACCAATACTTACAATTCATGCGGCAAGTTTCATATAACCACCAAAGCCGAGTTTGTGTTGTCCGTTCTTTTCTTGTCTTGCATTGGTTGCCTTTGACACGTCACTCAGCCTATGAAAAGTTTGAAATATTTTAGCTTATATAAATATAAAGAGTAATTAATTAGTACATAATTACATTCTTAATAGTGTCATGTACCTTCTTTTGGCGTCTGGTGGTGTATTTCCTTTTTTCCTTTCAATTCTCTCCTTGGCATCCAAAATTAGGTCCTTCCACTCCCTCTCTGGAATCATGGGGGGACGCTCATACTTTAGCTTCTTCTCAAAATGGGTCATGTATTGGTCCCTCACATACTTTAGATATGTGCCAGCATTTTCAAGGATCTTGGTTTTGTTAAAGGTGTCATTTCCAAACCACTCAACCATATGGTTTGTCAATTCATATTTTAACCTTTTTTCTTTGTCATTTTACCTTTTAAAGCAAAAACAAACCTATTAGATCCAAAAATGAATTGAAGCTACATTTATTATAGTTCAAGAAATGGATCAAAGGAAAACTATTCTAGAAATGATATGAAATCAAAATAATGGATTAGGGTTAGTTCACATATGATGTACTACCTTTTACATATGGTGGGCCCAAATATCTGCAATGCAATGTCACTAAGATGTTTATTAAAAATATCATTTCCTGCAAAAAAATACATGGGATCATTAGTCCAAATGAGTGATCAGAAAGTAAATTATAATTAGACTATATATAATAATAATTTTAAAGTACCTGGAACCTTCTGTATCTTTAAGGGAATCGTTTCTTCATTGCTCACCACCAATGCGGCCTACAACGTTCCCATACTAGCAATACGAGAAGATCCAGGAAATGATGGTACATTATCAGTAGTAGTCGCCTCTGGCGCATCCTCACGTGCATCTCCTACTACAGAAAATGAATCCACTATGGAATGCCCCCAAGAAAGAATGCTTTAAGGGAAATAAACACATAACAGAAGATAGAGCAAAAGAGGGATCTACCAAAAGTGGGCGGGCCAATATGACGTGCAATAGAGGATGTTTGCATGCTACATGTTTCCGACATTACAGTCAGCAATATAGGTGGGGCTAACCTTTGATGAGGCACCGATGACATTTGCATAGGAACATTGATAGCACCTAAAGAAAAATACATTAAATATATAAAACATTAAATATATGAAAATTACAATAATTGTAAACAAGGATGAACCTTTATTATGAACATTGACAGTATCAAGTATGATGTATTTTGGGTACTCAAAGTGATAAGCCAAGCAAGTGATAAGCCAAGAAAATCATCATCACCTGAAGTACCTACAAGACCCTGATCATGACCACCAGTTTCATGAGGACACATAAATTGTTGTAAAAACAACATGTACATATTTTATTTAATGACATAAAAGAGAATAAAATATAAACCATTATTAAAATTTTGTTATAATTAAAGCTTTCATTACTGCTTACTTGCAAGTTTTGTATTGTCCGCATCAATACTTGCACCCTCTCTCGTATCTCATCAGTCTGAGGATCCATGGATGCCAATGAAACAATTTCTCTACTAATTTTTCTAAGAGGCATTTTTATCAATTCCATAGGGTTTGTGGAATTTTTAGGGTCATCATCTCTTAATCCTATTGAGTCCACATCCCTAGAGAGGTGCTTAGGTACTGTAGCTCCCTTTCCCTTTCCCTGAACATCTGTCTGTGTCAAGAATATCATTAACAATTAAAAAATTAGTCTTAAACACTAAAAAAAAGAACATAATAATGTAACAGTTTGCTTCTATCTAATTTGTACAATTACAATGAGCTTTACCTTCTTGGTAGAAGTGTCACGACCTACATCCCTATCTACTCTATGTGATGGTTCCATGTTGCCCTGTGACAAAGAAAACATATAAAAAACGTTAGTGAAATTAAACCAATAGACTTAGCACAAAAACTTCATAATAAAATGATATATTGGAGTCATTAATTGGAGGTTGGTTAATATAAATGGTATATAGTATGTACCACCCCCATGATAGTAACTTTGTTTGTATCTATACAATTCAAATTGTAATCAATTAGAAGCTCTTCCCCTGCACTTATTGATTTTATTGCACATATGACTACATGATTTCCCTCGCGCCTCAAATATGCAATTGGGTTGTTTATTAGTTGACCCAGGTCGCATACTATTTATAAAACCTACAATATTCCCTATTGCTTTTGGTCTTCCATCAATGTATACAACTACTCATTTACTTTGATCATTATCTTTTTGTTGTATATAATTTGTTGACAGTGCATACCTACATATAATTTTTTTATATTGAACAATCTGCATCCAATTATTGTAATTGTAACAAGGTCCAACAAACTCCATCAATACAGCAACTTTGTTGTAACAAACCTTTATTTTGTCCATGGAAAATAGGCCCAAACCATGTAACGATGAAGGTGCTATGTGATATATCCTATCGTTAACACAAAAATTGGCATTTATTGCAGGAAGATCCTTGGGTACCAATTGTTTCTATAGATGTTTGTACCTCAAGGGCACCTTAATGTCACCCCTTGAGCAAGGAAAAAATTCATGCATTTATTTAATTTTCTTCTAATCTTTTGACCTCTAGTTGATCTCCCTATTGTAGACCTACTACATGTCTCACTTTCATTTTCTATTCCTACATTTCCCTCACTTGAGGAAGACACATCTGACAAATACATGTTTGGTGGTACCTGCACTCCATCAAATGAGAGAGTTAGTTGGTAATGAGAGAGATATGTTTCAAATGAGGGTAATGATGATGAAGAAGTCAGTCCTAAAATTTATGTTGATATTAAAATTTGAATAAGTCCAACTGGGGCCTCAAGTGTTGATAATTGTATTAGATTTGGTGCTAATGTCGAGGTTTGAAAAACTGAGAAAGTTTGTTTTCCAAGTAATTTTTGAAAAATAAATTGTTTCTATAGGGTGTATTGACTAGTTATACCTATCGATCCGTGAGACTGTTCAGGATCCTCGTCAAAGGGGTTCAGTTTCCTGCACATGTAATTCAATTATCTTATGTTAGCTAAAAATTACATAGTACACAACATGAACAACATGAACTTTATAGACAAAAAGAGTATTAAATAAAAAAAAGATGTTGTCATCATAATCATTGTAAATTTTTTAATTCCTTACCTTTACTTTATGTAGACTATGCAGGATCCTCAACTAATGGTTGATGATGTATGTAGTCAATGACCTGTTCCCACCAAGGGTGACAACATCACACAGGGACTATACATGAAATCAACACCATCAATTGAGCATCATAAGCATTACATTTGTAAGTTAATAAACAATAAATACATATGTATCATAAGCATCATAAGCATCACATGATGTATCATCATATATGTAATTGAGCATCATAATTAGCATCACATATGTGTCATCATAAACATGTAATCCATCACATATGTATCATAAATCACCATCCATCACATAAGTAATAAACAATCCACTTTCTATAAATAAACACAAAGTTCAAAAATGTCACATGTATCATCATAAACATGTAATCTATCACATATGTATTTTAAATCAACATCCATCACATAGCTAATAAACAATCCAAATTCCATAAATAAACACAAAGTTTTAAAAAAATTCACATAAATAGTCACTCTCCCTATCTCCATCTCCTTGGGGTGGCATAGTTCTACTATAAGGACCTGCTAGAGGTCATGGAACATGAATTAAAAACATTAAAAGGTGCATCATGAATTAATTATGTAATGGCATTAGAATTCAAAACATAATGAATTAATTATGTAACCATATAAGTAAAAAAAATTCTATCAAGAAATCAATATTAAATAGATAATATACTAATTGCATACCTCATACATTTCATTCATCATCATGACCATCATCATCATCATCATCATCATCATCATCATCATCATCATCATCATCATCATCATCATCATCATCACCACCACCACCACCATCATTGTCTTCATCATTGTCATCACCATCATCACCATCACCATCACCATCACCATCGCCATCACCATCACCATCACCGTCACCATCACCGTCACTGTCACCGTCACCATCACCATCACCATCACCATCACCATCACCATCACCATCACCATCACCATCACCATCACCATCACAATCACAATCACCATCATCATCATCATCATCATCAGCTTCTTCTTCTTCTTCATCATCATCAAGTAACTGTCGATTGTGATCATCATCCACTTCGTCTTCTACTTCTTTAGTATCTTCTTTTTCCACTACATTATACTTTATCGGCCTTCCTCTTGGATCATGTCTAACAACAAATGACCAACCCAATTTATGTGGAACCTCTGAGTAAAATACCTACTCACATTGGCTTGGAAGAACATAGGGATCATCCCCAACTGGTTCAAATGACCTTGTATTAATCATTGTAAAACCATCATCATGTTTAATAATAGTTATATCAAGATCATTTTTATTCAATCATAGCCTGTACTATTTGATGACAAACAAAACTAATTTGAAGGAATTAAAGTCGCACTCAAGTATATCATCCAAAATGCCATAGTATCAATTTTGAGACTCTTGAGGATGCATGTCATTTTTTGATGAAATATTTGTCACCTCAAAGACTGCAGTTATCGCAGAATCATAAGTTTTCCTCATGTCATCCAACTTTTTGATGCAAAATTTATGACCATTGCAACACATAGCATTGTGGTGTTTAACCTGTGATATGTCAAACATGTAAAAATTATTGCATCGTGAGTTGATAAACATATGGGTGATTAATAAATTTATACGTACCTATTTATCTCTTAAACCATATGCTAAATCAATTTCCCTTTGTGTAACATTGGAATCTCCATTACGATGAGCTTTTTTAACCAATGAAGCCACACCTTCCCATGTTAATGTGTGACCAGAATGTTGACAACGTTCAATCCATACCGTCATCCAATCAAGATTGTTTGCAATATACAAATGTAGTGCATCCCACTCTTGACCAACTATACAAAAAATAAAAAGATATCTTACAACCGATTTATTTTGAAGATTAAGAATTAATTACCTACAATAACATCTAATAATTACCTCTCACTTTCCTCAATCTACATTTCTCTATCAAGTACTCCCCTACAAATTTGTTAATGGGGTTTGGATCCCAAATGCGATCCACATGGATCTTTGCTACAAAATTAGGAAGTTATTCAGAAATGTACACCATAGTCTGGTATACCATATATCCCTCCACCATAGAACCCTCAAGATGTGCTCTTTGTTGAACCAAAGCCTTCAAAAATTTCAAGTGCCTCTCAATCATCCACATTGACCTAGTGTGTATAGGTCCACACAATTCAATCTCCTCAACTTGGTGTATGAGGTAGCATTCTTGTGCATTGAAAAAAGATGAAGGCAGACACTTTTGCATTTCACACATTAGATGAGGAATTTTTCTCTTCCAATATTTTATATCTTCTTTATGGATTTCTTTACATGACAACCACCTACAAGATATTCAAGACACAAAAAAAAATATTACATAGCAAGTAAAACAAATCGCAAATATAGTATCTATACAAAAAACTAAACAAATATCACTACTTACCTCATGTGATTTTCCAAGATCATATATGACTTGCTTGACATTATTGTTGAAGTTGTCTAGGAGAGATAGAGGTAGAACATACTGCAACAATTATAAAATTATCTTTTCATTTTTTTCTAACATAATACAATGAAAAGTACATTCATAGTATACAAATATATAGTAAAAACACAAGAACATGAATTACCTTAATGAAGGTATGCCAATCATGCGTTTTCATCCCTTGCCCAAATTCACTTTTCTTTGATATGAGATTGTTTATGTTCGCAGCAAATCATGTGGGAAATCAAATTTTTCATATGACTTCTTTTATAGTGTTACTTTGCTGGTCTGTTAATAACCAAGGAAGCTCACTTATATTAATCCGGTCTCCATGGATATTTGATTGAATGACATTTTTCATTGCATGATTGGAATCCTGAATGTCACTAAAAATTTTGACTTTTTTTTCTGTCACGTCTTCCATCCAATATTTTTCATAATGTCACTGTTATATTCTTTCCAATATGCATAGTATTAAACAAATGCACAATTTGTAAGTGCTCGTAGTAGGGAAACCTACTAAATTGTTGGAGATGACTTTTTATTCCCTTAGGAAGGTGGTCATTTATGCCTTGATGACCTTCTTGATCATCAATCACATCATTTGTAAACAAAACACAATAGAAAAGATGTTTTATGACATAAACCATTAGATGGAATGGCATTACCTTGACGATTAATTCTATTATATTCCAACTTCCACAGGTGAGGTGTCATTCTTCATGGATTTGATGTATTCTCTTCTTTCCCATTGAAAAGATGTTTTTCAATATTTTGATATTTATGGATTTTGTGGAGAAAGTGCCTATACTCCTCAGACACCTACTTTCCTAAACTTTTTGAATGACGAGATTTCAACTTTGGACCACAAACTGGACATGCAAATTTTCCCTTTGTTTGAAGACATACAAGATAATGTATAATTGGATTAAATATGTTAATTTTTTTAATTATAATTATCATGCGCAACTTGAACACTATAACATACCACAAAAATGTGTTAGCCCTGGGGCATCGTGTATTGTCCATACAAGCACCACATGGAATTGAAATTGTATTTGTCCTATTGGTCTAGAGATGTCATACATAGTGACACCATTCCATAACTCCAACAACTCATCAATAAGAGGCTCGATATATACATTCATATCTTTAACTTGGTACTTACCTAATCGAATAAACAAAAACATTACATAATTATTATGACTATTTTACTGCAATATTTATAATTGAATGTAGATGACTATATTTAAATGATAAAATACCTAGAACAATCATTACCAACATTATGTGCTCCCTCTTTATTGACATCCATGGAGGAATGTTATTGTTGATAACAAAAACAGGCCACACTGAGTAAACAGATCTCATCTCTCCAAATGGATTGACACCATCCGCTACTAATGAAAGCTTGAGATTACAAGGTTCTTCTTTAAAGTGAGGCCACTTTTCCTCTATGTCCATTAATGTTGAACCATTTGTAGGCATTCGAATAATGTCTTCTCGACTTCTATTGCATGCATGGTAATCCATAAATTGTGCCAAGCTAGTGCACTTGAATAATCATTTCATACGTGGAATAATGGGAATATAGTGAAGAACCTTGTGAGGAACCCTTTTTTTTATTTGATCTATTTTATATCTACTGATATGACATTTAGGGTAATCAGTTCAAAATTCATGTTGTTTGTGATATATAATATGATCATTGGGACAAGCATCTATTGCTTGATACTCCATTCCAATATCTTTCATAATGGCAGATAATTCTCTGTATGAGTGAGGTAGAATATTTGATGGTGGTAACAAAAACTCACCTATCAATCTACAAAATAAATATATAATTTGTTAATATTAAGAATATTAATGGTACAACATGATTCACAATTTATTATGACATATATGACATACATTAACATACATGAGATTGTTATGTTGGATAAACCATTCATAACCTTCAAGTTCACCAACAACAATACAACGGAGAGAAGAGTTGTCTGGGAGCCTTCGTAAAGGGCCTCAAATGCCTTCTCAAGTAGATGGATATCATGAAAAACATCAAGGTCATCTTCATCATCATGATCAACTACATCAGTACTAAATGTGTCATGGATCAATGTATTTGTACCATCTTCTTCAATTGTGTTTTGTGGCTCATGATCGTCATCTTCCATGGGATCATTATCTTCAACTTCGATATTCACACCTCCATGTTCCACCACTTTGAAAACCACATTCTCCGGGTTGTGTTGATCCATATCATGTGCTCTAGGGTGCTCAACCTATATAAAATTGATAAACGTAAATAAACCATGATCATGATCTCATCAGCAAGTTATTTCTTATGTATATAAATTGTTAAAAAGATATAATGAAAAACTTACCAATGAATGATAATCATGTCCACCTTCAATATGACCATGTAGCCTACAATGTTTCTTAGTTGTTTTGATTAGAAGTCTTCTAGTCTTTAACCCCTTACAAATTTTGCAGGGATGATAACATTTTTCATCACCTTTTCTTTTCAAGATAGACCACAATCTAGCAATTGTCTCCTTATTTTGTTGTTTGATGATATTGTCTGACATGGTCTTTCTTCATAGGCAAAAAAATCAGTCTATAGAACTAGTTATATAGAAGTTGAAATGTTAGTTATGAAATCATGTTTCAGTATAATATACCAAATTAAATTACTTGAACATAGAAATTATGCAAATTGAACCAAAACCATTTAACTCTTCTTTTTCATCTCAAAACATATCTAATGGCTTTGTGGTGATTTAGAGAAGGTGATATGCCCATTGAGATTCATAGAACCAAGGTAGTCATAGACCCATGTTATAGAGAGTCATAGACACAAGTTATTATAAAAGGAAAGTAACTATCCATTCCCATGCTCATGCATACTTACATGACTAATGTTGCCCTTATGTATCATAAACATTGGAGAGACCTTAATTGACTTGCCTAATCAATGTGGTTGTTGTCCTAATATGAAATACTGAGTTCTACCCTTGCCTCTGGATCAAACTTCCCACATCATGTTTCTTCACCAAAACACACTATTACCAATCTTCACCAATTAAAACACACTTTTTCGCTTTCTAGGTTAGTTGTCTTAGCTTAGTTGGTTGTTGTCGAGTCTTTGTTGTTAACCTTTTGTTTGTATTTTCTCAGGAGCTAGCTAAGTCTTTCTCTTTGAAATGAAGTGAGGTTTAATATTCCCTTTTCCCAACCAAGGCATAATCCCTTCCACTTTTGTCGATCCTATCAATGGGTACCCAAACCCAATCACTCCCATTTCAACCTCCCCTAACACTCTTCACTTCCATTTACCATACCTTCTAACTCACCTACCTTCCTATCCTCTATCCTTTAACCAACTTTCATACCCTATGCCTTAACCTCCTTCACATCTTAACTTAAACCTACCCTTCCATCTTACACCCTCACCTCCCTCCACTAACTTCCTTTCCACCTTACCCTTACCCCTATTCTATCCTAGCAGCTCCCTCCCCCTCATACCTTATATCTCACACTCCCCTCCACAATACCTACCCCTTTACCCCTTTATTCCCCTAAAATCACCTATTCTAACCCACACTAATACATTTGGCCTAAAATTCTGATGGAGGTTTCCGACGGAGAAGGTATATTGTGATCAAATTTGATTTTTTTTTTTTTAAATGCCCGATTTCATCGGAATTCCAAACAATGCAACATTTGGTTTTGATGGAGAAGGAATTGGCAATGACATTTTGGTTTTTTTAGAAAAAGTGCCTGCGTGCATCAAAATTCCGATGACCGCGTGCATTACTTCAAAAAAAAAAAAAAAAACCAAGTCATTTCATAAATACCGTGTCTTTGTCCGTCGACCTCTTCCATTACTTCATCTCGCCTCTTCCTCCTGCCTCTACCATTACAAAATCTCGCATCTACAAGGAACTAGTCGTGGAATGAAGTGGTGCTATAGGAGCAGCTATACTAGGATACCAGGCAACAAGAAACTTTCCTGCAGCTTCATGGTAGGAATTTTGTTATGTTTTTAATTTTTTTTTGTGTTTTGTTAGGAATTTTGTTATGTTTTTGTTTTTGTGTTTTGTTAGGGTTCCCTAAGAGCCTCCCTCCCTTCAACTGAACTATCCAGAACCTAACTTGCTCAACCAGGGGTGAACTACCTCCATCCTTTGGACCAACTTCAATCCCTCTTCCTCGAGATGGAGCGTAACAACTTTGGATCGATCCTTTGACCAGAAAAAAATCAGATGGAATAGATCTTCTTCCACCATAGAATAGTAGGGGCATACAATAGTAGGGGCCTCTACATAACCACTCTCTCCATTTATCATTGTTCTTGCACAGATGACTGTCGAACTGACCAACGTCCATTTAGCTAATAAACCATCTATCAATTGATCATTTTTATCACAGACATGACTGGTGAAGTGACCAAAATCAATGACCCTAACCTACATCGCACATTGAATGAAGGTTATCCCAGAATCTGAAGCAGTGAAGGTGAGCCTCCATCTAGAATGAGGAACCCCTTCAAGGAGAGGTGTTAGTTGTTCCTCACTGCTTCCCTTCGTCCAGCAGAGGCAACAAAGAAAGCAGCCTTGGTGATAGATCCATCTCATGATCCTATGGGCAACTACTACTATAGTTGTCCTTCACTGCTCTATGCTCCGATATCTACTACTACTCAAATTGAGGTGAATATGTACAAATTGAGGTGATATCCCTACTGCAAAACCATGAGAGCATTGTGTAGTGATGGAGTGCTTTTCTTTGTCAGTGTTTTGGAAGGGAGCATAAGTGTACCATTAGGAAGGTGGTATAAAATGGTGAAAGATGATAAGATAGGGAGGTAAGATAGGGAGGTAAGTGATGAAGGATGTAATGGTGAAAGAGTAAGTTAGGATATGTTAGGGGTTTGGAAGGTAGGAAAGTGAATGGGGGGAGATAAATTAAGGATGTGAAGGATGGAATGGGGTTACGTAGGTGAAGTAAAAGTAAGTGTGTATGAGGTTAAGGTTTAGGATAGGATGTAGGAAAGGTAGATGGAAGGTAATAATGATAGGAAGTGAGGTAAAGGTTATGAGGTGTGGGTTAGAAAATAGGGTGTAGGAAATGGAAGGAAGGGTCATATCACTTTGAGAGTTTTCACCAAGATGAGTAGCTCGAGTATGGACCTCAAATCTTACAAGCCATGAGGATCCACTTGTAGTAGAGGAGCATATACTTGCATCTTGGGAGCTTATTAGGAGTTCACCTTGAATTTGGGAAATACACATAGAGGAGATAAAATATTGATGAATACACATTACCTAGCCTCATCATGCATAAATACAAGAGGTATAAACTATAGCAAGCACATATCATGAGCCAAAGGATCATATTCGAGAGTTGCTTTATCTCCAATCCTCTACATTTTTAAGATCCACAAATGGGGTTGAGGTTAAGTCTTGGTTACTTAGCTTGGACTTATGCTTTGGGTTGCATCTATATGTGAGCAACTTAAAGGCATAATTTTCAATGCAATTTTTGAGAGGACTTGATTCCACCTTGTGGTACTGGGAGGATAAAATGCACCAACTCACATTGGAAACCCTCTCCAGATACCATTTTGGAGTGCTTCAAAGTGTGTTCTATTTCAAAATGTTTTTGACAGAGATGCATAGATGAGTTTCAAAATTTACATAATAAGGTTTTATAGTGGCTCAACATGAGAGTTAGTTTTTGGAGTTCTTGTAGTTTGTATATTACATTCAAGACAAGTTACTTGTCAATTATTTCATTGGGGGTGGAAAGCCCAAAATTTCAGTTTTCCTACACATGCCCAATCCAAATGACTTTAGGGTTTCTATGGAAAAGTATCTTATGGAAAAGGAGGTACATGGGAGGACACAAGAGGCATGAGAGAATTTTGTAACCAGCTATGGCAAAGTATCTCATTTTAGGTATGAGAGACTATAGGGCTATCTATGACTCAACAACCTTTTAGGGGAGAATCTAGTGTTTTTAGTAATTAGGATCTTCTAATTATGGTAGGGCCTAGCCAACATAGGGTTATATGAGAGGCACATGTTATGTATATGTTAGTATCAGATAGAGAGTGCCCACAAGGTTTTAGAGTAGGTGGACACCATCCTAGGATGTCAAAGTAGATAGTTGATATGTGGGTCTTTACCCTCTCAACCACTCAACATATACCACCATGGGTCTTTACCCTCCAAAAAACACAAAGGTCAAAGTAAGATTCACTACTGCAACATTCACTTTTTGTGACAGTCTCAAGCACTTAGCTAGGACAGTCACTCCTTTCATGGCCATTCTTCTTCACATAACACTCTCTAACATTAATTATGATGATAGTGTACCTCCTTGAACCTTCCACCGACACCTAACTCAATACCAAACTCTTTCCCAATCTTGCTAATGGACTAATTAACTCAACTCACTATGAAATTGTGATGGTCAATGCAAGGTTTAGGATAGTAGTAATTAGGATCTTCTAATTATTGTGGGGCCTAGCCAACATAGGGTTATATGAGACAGGGGTAAGTTCAATAGTGATTTCTCCTTCAATTCTTGATGAATGCTTGATTGCCTATTCACTTGGAATTGAATTGATTTTATAATTAAGAAATGAACTGTTTGGTCAGACGCCTCAAAGAAATGTGGTCTAATGAAATGTTATGATTGTAGGATATGCATAAACAATGTTTGTTGAAATGGATTTACAAAATTCCAATGAAATCTGATCGGTGGGTATAAAGTCAGACCCTACAATGGCCAGCAACCTTTACCCTCTACAACCTTTGCCAACATTCTTCCAGTCTGTGTAAAAATGAGAGCTTGACAACATTCTTTCACTTTTAGCTAGCTAAATTTTTCAAGAATTTTACCTCTAGATTTAATATTTATTTTCTTGCATGAATCTATTAATTTTGAGATAACAGATCTTGCCATCATGAATTGATCCTATTTTATCCCTTTAACCCTGATTAATTTATTTAGAGTGTTTAGATCAATTTTAATCCTTTCTTTTACAATTAAATATTATTAAAAAATTGTATTATTGTTCCAAATTTTGTGGATATTTAGGAGACACAAATAAAATATAAATGTAATCATTCCATATTTTTGTAGGAGATATTGGAATGAGACTAATAGGAAGAGTAGTAAACATGAGTCACAATGAGCACTTTAGATTAAATCTAAACATTATAAGGAAGATTAGCTTGGAAAAATAGAAGCGTAACTTATTTTCCAATATGCAAGATTATTACTTGGGAAAGAATCTTGAAAAAGGATTGAAAATATTCCTTGAGCTAACATTATCTCACTTGTCCAAAATTATGAGGAAGGATTCATTAATGAAATGATCATTAACAAGATGGAGAGAATAATGATTAGGAAGAGATAGATTTCACATGCTACTAGGCGACTAGATTGTAGAGAAACTAGAGTCAAATCATTTAGCTTGGCCATGACACAAAGTCTTAGAATAGATGCCAACCTTGGTGAATGGGATGAAAATCCCAAACAATTAATGAATGGTGAGACAAGTAGAGGCATCTATAAATTTTGTTTTGAATAAAATAAAGAAAAAATGAGACTAAAACCAAGGGAAATGCACATGGAAAGGATAAAGGGTTATTTCTATGAATACTCATCTCACTCCATGCCTTCTTAGATATGAATAATATTTTAAAGGGAATTATGGAATTTAATGAATCCTATTTTCTTTGGTTTAATAATAAATTGAAATAAATAATAGATATGCAATGCAAAAACCTTGGTTATGATTTTGAGTGATTTAGGACTACAAAATTTTTACTAGTCCACACATCTTGGTACTTCTTACTTTTAGAAGCTCACTCCTCTAATGTTTGATAAGATAGATATGAATGATTGACCTTAAACTACATGTTTTTAAAGATGAAGGTGCATTCGGGGTTTAGATGATCTTCCATGACCAAGTCAAAGGAAATTGATATAAACCTATTTTAAAAATTATATTATCATTATACTCAAGCCATTTGGAAAATATAAAAAAATATATCCAATCTCTTAACTGTTTTTTCTCAAACCTAGCATTTTGTTTGCCCATGTGAGTGCTCCATTCCTAGAACTAATAAATAAAGAGTGTATTCATCTAGATAAATGAATTAAAATCAATTTGTGATAGTAAACATTCACATAGCATGTATAATTAATTTATTTATGATGGACTTTTAAATGTAATAAATTATCTCCTAAAGGTGGGGCAATTAGGTCCATATATGATGAAAATTAAAATAAATAGTTTGAAGATAATATTAGTTACCTAAAGGATATTCCACTTTATTATTTGGTATATCATAACTATTTTGACAAATTTTGAAACCATTAGAGGTACCGTTTGCTTCTATAGATGAGGCATTCATTCATGTTGAAGTTGTGATAGCTTATTTGCCTCTTTATAGACAACAAATTATCCATACAAATTATCATATATACTTGTAACCTCCATCCCAAACCACCTATTTCACTCTTCTTCCTTTGTGTACCTCTTTTATTCTTCCATTACCTCTTTGCTTACCTAAATTCAATCCAAAACATAGTGTATATAGCATCAAAAAAATTCAATATTTGATTAATATTATCCACAACATATCGAAAAGACAAATACCACACTTACTGTGTCATCAACCAAAAATAATTTACTTACATATTCAAAGAGTTCAATAATGGAGAAACATCCATGTGGTGCTCTACACATGTCCTCGAAGGTTCAATAAATACTTATCCTCTATTGGTCCAAACTTTAAATCACTTTCCATGCATGAAAATAATTGCAACCATACACAATTTCCCACCCAATAGATTCTCTCAAACTAGTTTACTATCTTAACATAGGGTCAAGGAAAAAAAGGGCCAAAATAGGAATCCAAGTGTCTTAAAAGCCTTCAAGACCATAGTGGTGAGGATTGAATTTCTTTCTTTAGTGGTATCTATCTCTAGATTAATTAGTTGGGGATTCTATTAGGACCTTTTCCTAATATCATAGCATTCCATTAGATCGCGTTTCTCTGGTGCATCTCACCAAATAGTTCATGCGCTTTCATGTCTATACTTCCATATTTTCCAAACATGTCAAACAGAGCATTTCCAACCATAAGCATCTGATATTAATTGCCCTTACCTTCTATTTTGATGGAAGCCCATACTCTGTTCCAAAGCTCCAATTTTGGCATAGGTAGAGAGTATGTTGGCAAATAAAACTAATCAAAATGGAAATCTATTTGTTGCATTGACTAAATTATGAGGACACTTATGTATTTCATTGACAACATAAAGAAGGAAAGGACATGAGAATATCTCCTCGGGGAGGTATTCTATGACAGCTTCGAGGTTGATGAGAGTTTCTTATGCCATTTTCTTTGTTCTATGCAATCAAATGCGAGAACACTATTTGAATTCAAATTCTAACGGTGATTGTCTTTTTAACGGAAACAGACAGGAAGGGACGTCAAGGGAAGGAATGGGCCCACAACACATCTAAGCAATCAAAGCTTAGTGTGTGTTGTTTAAGGCTGCCCCCTTAAGACATCATAATTGATTGGATCTTCACTCCTAAGACCTTCAAAAGTCTTTAATGGCTTCATTGAGTCCATTGGTCTTCCAAATGTAGCTGCACCAACTTGAATTCTCCTTCAATGCTTGATTGCCTGTTCACTTGGAATTGAATTGATTTTATAATTAAGAGATCACTTGAATTGTAGGTAGACCCCTTGAAATGACAGGGTAGGCTTCCTTTTATACCTAATATATGTCTTGAAATCATTTTATCCTGATGGCTTTAAATTAAAGTACTTTCTCTTCTATCTAGTATTGGTGGAGCAGAGGTTGCATTGCATCATCCTAGGATACATATTTCTGCATATACAAGACAAGTTAAATGTATCCCAGGTTGATGCAAAGCAACCTCTACTCCAGAGATCACCAAAAAATAGAGAAATAACTTTAATTTAGTGCCATCAGGATAAAAGTTTTTAATCAAGACAGATAAATGGTATGTAACTGGATCTATTTGGAATGCATTACCCAAACACCACAATCAATCAGTCACCTTTGAAAAGAAAGTTGTATGATGAAATATTTAGGCATAAAATAGATGAAATTCACTCCATACTACTACTGCACAATATTTTGGTCGATGATATTTTTAAAATAGTAAAGGAAGGTGTATGGAAAAACCAAATTCTTATCATTATAAACAATGAATATTTTAAGATCCTTTTATGATGTGTAAGTTGAGAATATTTTATGAAAGGTCCCTAAATGAATACACTTTAAACTGATTTTAATATACCTTGAAGTGTGCAATATGGAAGGATTGTATTCTTAATCTCCTGCCCATTTCTTAATTTAAAAGATGATATCTTAATTAAATATCTCCTCTATTAAATATCTTTATTAACTTGATTTCTCCTTCAATTCTTGATGAATGCTTGATTTCCCGTTCACTTGGAATTGAATTGATTTTATAATTAAGAGATCACTTGAATTGTAGGTAAACCCCTTCGAATGATAGGGTAGGCTTCCTTTTATACCTAATATATGTCTTGAAAGCATTTTATCCTGATGGATTTAAATTAAAGTACTTTCTCTTCTATCTAGTATTGGTGGAGCAGAGGTTGCCTTGCATCGTCCTAGGATACATATTTTCACAGATACAACACAAGTTAAATGTATCCCAGGTCGATGCAAAGCAACCTCTACTCCAGAGATCACCAGAAAATAGAGAAAGAACTTTAATTTAATGCCATCAGGATAAAAGGCTTTCAAGACAGATAAAATTTGAGTTTGATTGTCATCATTTACTTTGCCAAATTCATCACATGTAACTTCTGAATCAATTTCCTACTCACAAGAATTTTATTAAGTCTCAAATATAGGGAAACAAAAGGCTTCAAATAGAAAACTTGTACATGCAACTAAATCCATTGACTAATCAGAAGAACAAAATTAAGAAACGGTTTGATCATTTAAGAGATGTTGTAAACTTGCAACTCACTAGCTACTTAGTTTTTGCGGGTAAGAATTTTTTTTGTTTTGGTTATGGTTGTGGTGTTTATAGGGAGACATTTATAAATTTATATCTATTTTCACTATTTAATGGTTTATGGGTTTGCAAAAAAAGATTATCAATGATGTTTCCTTTCTCCAAGAATTGTCTAGGATCTTTCTGTTAGATAATATGTAACATCGAATGACTAAATCTTTTCTTTAAAAATTCTTATTTTATTTAATTATTATCTGAGCATGAATTAAAATTTATATCTATATGGAAGCAGAACATACAAGCTGAAGAGTCATGTGCAAGCAAATTTCCTAAAAGAAAGCAAGCAGGCATTATCTTGAATGACATGGAAACAAGCTCTTTAGCTGCCTAGAAGAGAGCAATTGGAGAATGGCAAAAGAAAGTTTTAAAGGGTGATAAATAGATAGAGAGTATGCAATACAAACAAACAATGTCTGGAGTGTTTGATGTGACATCTCTAATTTATGTCCAGAGGGACTAACTGGTTTTGGAGTTCCTGCAAAACCTATTGGGCCACGCTTGGAGGAAATCAATGTGTTCATGCAAGGAGCACTTTTTTCTATTATGAGAATGATGCTTTTGCACCAAGGGATATCTAGAATTCAATATCCAAAAAATTCTATAGTGTAGAACCAGAGTTGGCAGACTCGAAGTAATTGTTAGCTTTCAGAAGACCAAGAGGTTATGTACACAATCTCCCAATAGAAGGGAGATTTCAAGCATTACCTCTCCCCCCCATGACTATTCAAGAAGCACTTCCTCAGAAAAAGGACTATTGGCCTCCATGGGATCAAAGAAAAAAATTGAAGCATAGACTCTAGACGATGTGGTGGTGTCCTTCGTGAAGAAATCTGCACTATAATTGAAAATTCACGAGGGAAACTGCAAGATAGTGAAGAGAAATACTATCTTGAAAAGTGGGAAGAATGGATCTTTGTTTGGGTGGGGCCAAGTTAGGTGGCTCCTCTAGAGGTTGACGAGATAGAAATCATATTAGGATTTGAAAAAGATCACACTCGTGGAACTTCGTGTGCGAGTGATCGATTGTGGTGTTTGGGTAATGCATTCCAAATAGATACAGTTCCATTCCAAATGGGTAATGTCTTGATTGAAGAATTTTATCCTGATGGCATGAAACTGTATCTATTTGGAATGCATTACCTAAACATCGCAATCGATCACTTGCACACGAAGTTCCACGAGTGTGATCTTTTTCAAATCCTAATATGATTTCTATCTCGTCAACCTCTAGAGGAGCCACCTGACTTGGCCCCATCCAAACCAAGATCCATTCTTCCCACTTTTCAAGATTGTATTTCTCTTCACTATCTTGCAATTTCCCTCATGAATTTTCAATTATAGTGCAGAGTTCTTCACAAAGGACACCACCACATCGTCTAGAGTCTATGCTTCAATTTTTTTCTTTGATCCCATGGAGGCCAATAGTCCTTTTTTTGAGGAAGTGCTTCCTGAATAGTCATGGGGGGGAGAGGTAATGCTTGAAATTGCCCTTCTATTAGGAGATTGTGTACATAACATCTTGGTCTTCTGAAATCTGACAATTACTTTGAGTCTGCCAACTCTAGTTCCACAATATAGAAATATTTGGATATTGACTTCCAAATATCCTTCAGTGCAAAAGCATCATTCTCATAACAGAAAAAAGGTGCTCCTTGCATGAACACATTGATTTCCTCCAAAGCATGGCCCAATAGGTTTCACACGAACTCCAAAACTAGTTAGTCCATTCGAACATAAATTAGAGACGTCACATCAGACACTCCAGACATTGTTTGTTTGTATTGCATACTCTTTATCTATTTATCACCCTTTAACACTTTCCTCTACTTTTCTCCAATTTCTCTCTTCTAGGCAGCTAATGAGCTTGTTTCCATGTCATTCAAGATAATGCCTGCTTGCTTTCTTTTAGGAAATTTGCTTGCACATGACTCTAAAGCTTGTATGTTCTGCTTCCGTACAGATATAAATTTTAATTCACACTCAGATAATAATTAAATAAAATAAGCATTTGTAAAGAAAAGATTTAGTCATTCGATGTCACATATTATCTGACAGAAAGATTCTAGACAATTCTTGGAGAAAGGAAACATTATTGATAATCATTTTTTACAAATAAAAATAAATCAAATAAATAATAAATTTTTAATGCAATTTTTAAAAATTGAACTCGTTCAATGCTTTCATTCACCGATAGCAAAGTTGTTTGACCCACATCGTCTCTCGCCATCAGAATTTCGACGAAAACTAATGAATCATCCAATAAGGATGTTGTACATCCAACATCACTTCCATGTTGGACGGTTGTCGAGGAGCAATCATAACATCCATTTGAAATCCGATGGAAATCTGTCGATACTTGTGGTGAGGGGTGTAAATATAGCCGCCGTCATATGATTTCATTCCATCATCAGACGAATGATGCAAATGGCATCGTCGGGAAGCCCAACGATGAGTTTTCGATGGTAAATATTGGAAGTCCGACATTTGGTCATTGCAAATCTGACAATTAGCCATCAGAAATTAGGCCCAAATGTACTAGTGCCACATCCCATAAGTCTTACTTCCTTTATTTCCCTAAGCTTACCTCTACCACACACCTATTAACCTATCCTTTCCATCTTATCACCTACCCTCATCCTAGCCTACCCATATCCTATCCCTACCCTAACCTACCACCCTACCCCCTTACTCTTTTTCCTTGCCCCTTATAACTCCCATTATAACCTACATCCCCTTTACCCTTTCATTACCCCCTTATACCTCCCACTCCACTTTATTCCCCAACATATCCTAACTCATACCCCTTTTACCATCCACATCCTAAACCTCTTTCCCCCCCACATATCTCCTTCTTCCATCATTTATATACCTTATGTGTCTTAAGAAGAATGGGATAAAAGAATGTGCCTATTCTATATCACTGGAGCAGTAGAGATGGAGCAACATTTTTTCATGAAATGCTCAGCATATAGTGACATTTGTGCCATTTACAAAGACATTTTGAAAATAAATAATTTAAACACACTTTTTGAGGAAACAAAACTCAAAAAAATGTTAAGTTTGCTAATTAAAATTCACTGAAGAAGAGAAGATCTTGAGAAGAGGTTACATGTTGTTTAAAGTCATAATGCATTGATTGTATAGGGTGTGTGTTGTCTATGGTTCCCATGGGCTGCTTTGGCTTCGTGGACGTTACTAAAATCCATCATCATCATCATTTCACGTGGCATTTAGGGTATCTTTGTGTTCATGTCAACTTTTCTTCCTGTTTGGGCTCCTTCATTGTGAAAATGAGTTTAACTACTAAAAAAAAGTTGTGTAAACCCATACACACCTACTACACCTCCAAAGAAGCCACAAAAATGGAAATAATCTGAACCACATGAAGAATCATGCATATGAAGGGCAGTCCCAAAGATTCAATGAGCAGTCAAAGAGCAAGTTGAGAAGAGTTTTCAACCAAGATCAGAGATTGAGGTAGGATTTCAACCCAAAGCCAACACCTTACATTGCAAAGGAAAAAATATTTGCATTCAATTTAGATTGTTTATTGATAAATATATAATCATTATCAATTACTTAGGAGAGATCATAATTTGTGAATGTTACATAAGGAGGGTCAAAATAAGATTTTTGTACAGAGATATGATGACAACCCCCAAGGGTTAATAGTCATAGAAACCACATAGATATCAACCATTAGGTAGAAGACATTGAGTAGAACAATGGGAAGATAATCAAAAATAGATGGAGCAGCAAATGTTACAATCCAAATAGAAGTTTTATAGTAGCCAAACATAGAGATTAAAATCTCATGTCTAATGGATAGGTCTGAAGTGCTACAGACAACAAGAGTAGAAAGAAAAGTTTTAGAGATGAAGAAAACACATGCTTAGAGGGATTTCATTGACACCAAGGAGTAGAGATTTCTTCTTGGCCTTGAATTCGTATGAATGCATGCAAACCATTGCCAATGATAAAAGATATAGGTTTGTATAAAGAACCAATAATGGAGAATATGATATTCTTAGGAACACAAGAATATAAGCATGAATCTCAGAGTAGTCACAACATCAAAAGACAGTCCAATGATAGATTTTGAGATCTCTTTTTTGCAAAGAAATTATCAAAGGGTGATAGTTGATATTTAGGAGAAAGTGGAGCCAATCAAAAGAAGTTAAATATAAATGAAAAACAAATATCAATAATAAAAATAATAGCAAGTATGTCCAAGGATAACAAAGAAATTCACCACAAGCATACGGGAACAATGCCAAGTTGGTAGTTATGTAGTCCAAGACAGTTTAAGGACAAAGGTATTGGAACTTGTAGAAGTTTTTCTCTCATCCAAATGGTATGAGGCAACAAGGTTTTATGACAAAATTATAACTATGTGAACAAAGAATCATGTCAAGACATAAAGAGGTAAGGTGGTATCCTTACGATCAAAGTATTACAATTACCAATATTATGAAGAGAACTCACATGAATAGATCTAGTCACCTATGCAAACATTTTAGTCATCTTGTGACAGTCAAAGAGGGCAATAATAATAAGTCTTCATGATGGAAGTCCATTAAAGGTGGTACTCAACATAGTGAAAAAGCCTAATCATGTTAAGAGCAATAGGCAACCCTAAGAACAAGAAAAAATAGTCATGTGATAATGTATAGGACAACCTTAATGCCCAAGTTTAGAGAGCATATAAGATGAATAATGATAGTCTGCCAGTAGGGATAAAGACAGGGGTAAGTTCAGTGTCAGGTACATATAAGCATGAATTTCTTGAGTTAGCATTAGAGTATATATCAACCAATATGATATACATATTTAAATTCAGATTTGTGCATCATTGAATATAAATTAAGATGTTCCTAATCAAGTCAAAGGCAGTTAATATCATATTAAGCTAAGAAGGTAAATTTTATCTATTTATTCAAATAGCATTAAAATAACATAACATTACTACCAAACATAGCATATAAATATATACATCTGCACATAATCTCAAGAATACATAATACAATCAGATTCAGGTTATGCAAATTATGGTAATACTGCAAATTCTTATAAGGAATAACAAATTGATTATAATGAAATGACAATAAGTGGTTAATACTGATACAAAGTAACACTAACATGAAACTTTGATGACAATCTAATACACATCACTATTGAACTTACCCCTGTCTCATATAACCCTATGTTGGCTAGGCCCCACCATAATTAGAAGATCCTAATTACTACTATCCTAAACCTTGCATTGACTATCACAATTTGACAATGAGTTAAGTTAGTCCATTAGTGAGATTGGGAAAGAGTTTGGTATTGAGTTTGGTTTTGGTGGAAGGTTTAAGGAGGTACACTATCATCATAATTAATGGAAAATTTTGAATTTTCACATTTGGTATGTTGGGACTCATAAAAATCATGCTAAATTTGGTGACCCAATGAAGCCTTTCTTTATTGTTTTCTCTTCGCAGTTTTGTTTTATGGTAAGGCAAGCGCATTTTTGTAATTCACCTTGAACTTGAACCCTTGAACCTTTTTGGTTCAAGGTTCAAGGTTCAATTGCTTCTCATGCTTGTGTCATGGCTTCGTATTGTTTTTTAATAAGCATGTGCGAATGCATAATGTCTGTTTTTAACCATTTGCTAATCATTTCAAGGTTCATGGTTCAATGTCCCTTTCTTTTGCTAAATGTCTTTGCTTGTTATTTTTTCACTTAAGCGAAAGGGTCTGTGTGTTGTCAAGAGGGGCCCCCTTTTTGTCTAGGTCTGGGCGGGTTCTGATATTTTTTAATTTTTCCTAAGTCGTGCATCTTTTCCTATGTCTTTGTCGGGCTTCCTAAAGATCAAGTAGGTTCCTTTTGATCTCATGGCTATCGCTATACCGTAACCCAAAAGTGCTCAATGGTTAACAGTCTCGACATGGCGACTAACTTGTGGAACCCGTGAGAAAGGTGAAGAGCGCAGAAAGTCATTATTGGCCATCAGAAATTAAGTTCTAAAGTTATCCCAATGACCCAATGGATAGTGCAAAGAAGTGTGGAGCGCAAAGAGATGGCATTGGTCATCGGGTTTGCATGTTTGGAGAGATCCCAATGACCCGATGGAAGGGGCTAAGATGAACCTTTTATCCCACATTGGTTGCAAGGAGGAGCATTTCAATATTTATATGTAAGGCCGCATATATCGTAAGTGTCAAAGCTTACGGGAATTTGGAAAGTGGCCGATCAAGCAAATGGTGCCCCCCCACATGCACGTGCTTCTTAGAACGGCTTAATTTTGCAGAAAAAGGGAAAATTAAATAGCAGGCAAGTTGCAGAAGATTGAACGACAGTCACTATACCGCATGATGAAAGTGCTTGACTGTTAACAGTCGCAACTTGGCGATTGATGAGCTGGCAAGCTAGGTGGCACTAAGGTAAGCACTACACAAATCATGAGGTGTCGCATGTTGACATGCAATTGATGAGGTGGAAGGTCAAGTGGTGACATGGCAGAACAGATGGCAGATGGATGTAGCCGCTCAGTGGGACTAAGGGTCAAGAAGATAAAGAGAGATCAACAATGATCAAGATGGATCCAAGGGATGTCGCTATGTTGTGACATAAAAGTGCTCACCAGATAATGGTCATGACTTGGCAACAAACCGCAAGTGGTGAGCTATGGCCGACAGTCAGACATTGGTTAAGGCTGACAGTTAGGAGGACCCAACGGTGATGATCATCGAGCAGACCGTGGCGTCGATAAATCTCAAAGCAGATTCACCGAAGGCTCAATTTCATCGACATAGAATGGTGTCGATGAAACTTGGGTTTTTGTTATCACTGTTTTGACCTTGGGTGATTTTGTTTCAAAATCGGCTAAAATTTGCAAGGTTGTGCTTAGCTTTTCATGTTGCCTCTGAGTTTTTATGTCAAAAAGGGTTTAGGGTTTTTGAAATTTAACCCTTCCTATGTTCTAAAAGCCCTTGCATTCTATTTTTGTGTTACCTTTTTCCACTTAACCAGATGGGTAGGTCCATCGTAGAAGGGTCCCCCCTTTATGTCTTGCCTTAGGCGGGTCTTTATTAATTCTTTTATTTAGTGCCCTTTTCCTAAGTTTTCATTTCCTTGTCGGGCTCTATAAAGATCTTGCAAGTTCTAGCAGATCCAACGGTGTGCGTGGTCTCACGAAGGAAATGTTCACGAGGTTTACCTTTTACGAAGTAGCAAAAGCCTAGCAGGCCTTGAAAGTTAAGTGAATCCTCCAATTAAAGACCATTCATCTTCAAGAAGATCTAATGGTCGACATAGTTTCATTGGGAAAAAGAGCATGTGTTTTATCCTTCATGAAATAGTGAAGGGATAGGTGGGTCCGGCAAGTAAGCAATTTGTGGTATTAAAGGCCAATCAACTTGGAGTTGATCTGATGGTGCATGTGGATTCGTAGCCAAAAGTTGTCTAAACTTTAAGCTTTGCGAAGCAGCGAAAAGGTGGCAAACCTGGAAAGCAAGCAGGTTATATGGTTAATGACCAATCAACTCAAGATTGATCGGGTGGTCCACATTGGTTTACGAGGGAAAGATGTGCGAGACTTACCTTTCATGAAGTAGTGAAAAGGTAGTGGGCCCAGTGAAAAGCTAACATGGAAATTAAAGAAGGTGCATCTCCCAGTTGATCTAATGGTCCACATTGGCTCACGAAGAAAAGCTACCAAAGGTTTAAAGTCTGCAAAACAGCGAAAGAAATGGTGGACCCAAGTGGCTAGGTTAAAAATGAAGTTAAAAGTTGAGCATCTGGCTCAAGATCTAACGGCCCATGTTGTTTTACAGCCAAAAGCAATGTGGGGTTTACTTTTTGTGAAGTAGCAAAATGAGGTGGTGGTTGCATGACAGATGATGTGGCAGAATAGTTGGATGTCCAGTTAGGGAAAATGATGGTCTGTCGGTATGACACGCGGCTCCAAGTAGATCATGGATGGCCCACTTTGATTGAGTGGCAATGGTGATGAAATCCATGGCAAAATAAAACATGTGGTCATTAAAATGTTAAGTCCGATAGAGTTCTTGGATGAATTGGCGGCTGACACGTCAGAGTTATCTGCCGAAAATAAAAAGGACATGTTGATTCCATGCAGAAGGCCCACTTTGAAGGTTAAAGAGTGTTAAAGGTCACACATCTCAAAGGTGATCCAATGACAAGCATTGTTTCACAGCCTGAAGATGCAAGGTGATTAACCTTTGCGAAACAATGAAAGGTGAAACACAAAAAATTTTATGATCCTTTGGAGCCATTTTTTGAATTCAATTGTGAATTCAATTCTGAGTTGATTGTTGAAGCATGCTATTTTAAATGCTTTAATTCATTGCTCTGTTGTCATATTAAGCTTCACATCAATTGGACGTTGGCATCATTTTGAAGAGTTCTGCAGCAGAGTCAGTGCACAGAGCGAATTTCTTCAAACAACCAGTGAGTTTCTGCATATTGCTTGACTGTTACTACTTGAATTGGGATCATTTCATGTTCATTTTCTTAGAGGTTAGTCAAATTTTGAATTAATATAACTGTGATTCCGGGATGGTACCAAGAAGGGATTTCACAGGGAAGGTGAATTATCAGGATAGAAACATATGTGATGATTTCTTGGAACAACTGACCATGTCCACAAATTTTGTGGCTAAAATTAAAGAGTTGGTACCCAAAGCCCCCCTTCTTAAGAATTGGAGATGGTTTGTATGACAAAGGCAACTGGTTGAGGGATCCACAAATAGGGATATCAGGTCTGGGTCTTTTCAAAGTAGGATTTGGTCAGAGACATCCCCTTGCCCCAATGAATAGTGTAGACACTTAAAAATAATTATTTTTAATTATTTTTAATTCCTCACATAATTAATTAATTAATTAATTATGTTAATTCAAATTCTCCTCAATATTAATTAAATATAATTGATATTGTCACTATAGTATGTGACTGATTTATTTAATAAATCAATCCCTTTCTGTATTCTTTTAAAAATTGAATTCTCACAAATCTCCCCCTTAGCTAATTAATTTCAATTAATTAGTTAATCCAGATGCTTCCTACAAACCATCTTCTTAATTCATCATTAACCTAATAAAGTCTTCTAGAAACTCCCTAAACTCACTTAACCTTATTCTTCTAATTTTTAATTCCCTCCACTCATTCTCTCTCCTAGTCAAATCCTCCTACAAATCCTAATCCCACCTAACATTTCCTCTAATCCCCCTCCTAATGAGTTGCTAATGGCTAATCATCATGATTAGCCACAAAGTCAACTCCTTGTCCCTTCCATCCAACCCCTAGCTTTTAATGCTCTTTTCCTAGGTGAATGTGAGATCTTCAAAATCTCACAATCCTCTAGGCATCCCCTCTCCCAAAGAATTTTTAATTCCTTCTTATTCCTCCAATCCCCATGATTATCCCTTTTTGGCAAATTTTAAATTCCTCCTCCCCATTCTTCAAGGAATGTCACATCCCTTGCCCCTCTCAAGGCACATTGGGAAGTCTTCCCAATGCACTTTGCTCTTCTCAAGGTACCTTGGGAAGTCTTCCCAATGTACCTTGAGGAGTGTGGAGACAAGAAATGTCTTTAAGGCATATCTCTTGGTCTCCACACCCTCTCTTGGGCCTTGTGGGAGCTCACAAGCAATCCTAGCCCTTCATCTTGAATCCGTCCTAGCCATCCATTTTTCCTCTCCTCTTCCTATAAATTGAGGATGCCATCCCTTCATTTTTCATCTCCAAGTTCAGTAATCTTATGCTGCCCTTTTGAGCCTAGGAAAATCATTTTAGCATCCTTATCATGTTCAAATCATATCTCATCCACACTTGATCATCTCATTTCCATCATCCTCCAAGATCCATCTCATTTATGCACAACATTGGAGATCCATCCACATCAAGCAAGCAAGAGAAGCACATAAAGTGGAGCATCATCCAAGGGCACCTTCACTTCATCAAGCTCCATCCAAAGGATAAGGTATAAGGTTTGTGAGGTATATGCATTCTTATTCTTGTTTTAAGCATTTCAATTTATGTCTTTCAATTTCGTATGATTATAT
Organism: Cryptomeria japonica; assembly: GCF_030272615.1. Classification (NCBI taxonomy): domain Eukaryota; kingdom Viridiplantae; phylum Streptophyta; class Pinopsida; order Cupressales; family Cupressaceae; genus Cryptomeria; species Cryptomeria japonica. The sequence goes on from NC_081409.1 coordinate 298,565,685, forward strand.
GTTTGATTTGCATGCTTATTAAATAATCCACCTCACAGGGCTTTTTCCCCTCTTCAGAGATATGTCCTTGCCCCAATGAATAGTATATGGGAATTAGACATAGGAAAGCTCATAGTCCCTAGGGTTTTCATGGATGTAGATTTGTTAACCCAGATTGCACATAATTATGACCCTGTGGCTAAATGTATCAAGAATGTGAATGGAAGAGCCCTAATTGAGATCAATGATGATGAATTTAGGAAGGTGTTTAAGCTTGGTGAGGTATCAAATTACTTAGAGCCTATCAATTTTGAAACATTGGCTCAAGTCTACAATGTGTAGAGAGATCACCTCAGGAGTGGTCCCACTAGTACATTCAGAGCTGATTTCTGATGGTAGTTTGTCGGATTTGCGATGAATTTTCATCGGAGTGTCAACAAAATCCACAGTCAAAAACTCGACATCGGATTGGTCGACGATGCCATGCCCATCAGAAATTTGACAACCAATGGACTCTGTTGACGGTCAAAGAAGTCGTTGGTCGAAAGCTTGATATTCGTCATAATTCCAACGATGATAATTTTTATCAAAAAAAAATTATTATTATCACCGAAGATAATTATTATAATCGATATAAAAGAGCCATTGAAGGAAGGAAACACCGATGAATTCCAGAAAGGACTCACCGAAGATAATAACTTCATCGAAAAAGGATATCGAAGAAAGCAGAGAGGGTCTTCATTGACGGGAAAAGTTCTCGAGGAAATAACACTATCGGTGCAACATAAAAAGGACCCACCAAAAGGAGCATTTTCATCAAAAGAATAATATCGATCAGACAAAAGGAAGCTACATCAATAAAAGATATCAATGAGGATATAGGTTTTGAGGAGGTTAAACTTCATCGATAAAAGATATCGAAGAAAGCAGAGAGGGTCTTCATCGACGGGAAAAGTTCTCAAGGAAATAATACTATCGGTGCAACATAAAAAGGACCCACCGAAAGGAGCATTTTCATCGAAAGAATAATATTGATCAGACAAAAGGAAGCTACATCGATAAAAGATATCGATGAGAATATAGGTTTTGAGGAGGTTAAAAGGCATGTTCTCGATATGCGTGGTTTTGCTGATGTAACTTTATCAGTGAAGAATGATAAGGGAAAATAAAGAAAAGCTTCGGTGAAATAATAGACTCATTCATCGACGGGGCATAGTGATATCAATGAAAGAAGTATTTTGATGAAAAAATAAAGGAGGACACCAAAGCCCAAGGTTTCTTTGACATAAGATGCAATGGATATCAGATATGTTTCGATGAGGAGATAGCCATACTGACCGAATATAGCATTTCGATGAAGGGAAAAAATACTTGATCAAAGTAATATTTGAAACAAAAGTATTGTCGATAGAAACAAAGACATCGATGGACTAAAGAAACAAAGAGATCAATGGAGTAAAGAAACAAATGATCAAAAGACATATCCTGATTGAAATGATTATTGATTTCCACAAAAATCAGAAACAAATCCCATGGAAGGTCACATCGCCATTAAATTCAAACGTGTGCCCAAGTGACCATTGTCCAAACTGCCATTACTAACTGATTAAATACGCCATAACTAGTGGATCAACATCAAAGGACATAGCATTAAGGAATTCACAGGCAACAAACTGAAAGTAGGAATTGGGCGAATTCACAGATAAAGCTTAGTAATTCCAAGTAAGTTGTTTGCACACAGACCTTCTTTTTAAAATTCAAATGGAATCATCATCTAAAACTAATAAGACCAAAAAGGGAAAAGAACCTATTGCTGCAGAAGAAAAACCTAAAAGATAGAAAAGGGAAGGGCATTCTTTGGCCCAGGACCTAATTGACCAGTGGCCATCATCTAGTTTGATGTCCAAGAAGATTAGAGCTGATGAGGAAGGCCTAGAGGACCGGTTTGAAGATCTCGGAGATATATGGACAGAATTGAGAGGGTATGAATTATTCATGTATGGGTACAACATAATAGTTGCCCCTCAACCTATCAACAATTTATGGTGATTGAAATTAGGAAGGTTAGTTGTGGCTAATGTATTCATGAATGTGGAGCTCATGAAGACATTGGCAAACAATTATGACCCTAAAACCAGGACCATATATAACTACATGGCTGAACCAATTCTTGCAATCAGAAAGGAGGTTATTGACACTGTGTTCAAGTTGGATTGGGGATTTGAAGAATTGACTGACCTCAAGAAGTTAACAACTGAATATTTTAACCTAGAGCACATTTACAAAATGTGGAGACTCCCTATACATAGACCTAGGAATGTAGGGTCCTTAGTGCCACTAGGTCAGGATGACAAAGCTCCCTATGATGTCAACTCTTTCCATCCATATTTCAAGTATACCTATTACTATTTTGCCCAAGCACTAGGGATAAAAGCCCATCCTTTTATGGATATTGCAGCCATGGTCATTTGTGCCGATTTGCAGTCTAAGGACCCCCCCTTCTTTGATTTTTCTGCTTATTTGGTTGAGGTTTTGAATCATGGGTTAGAAAATTTAAAGGGGGATATCATCAATGTTCATTTCAAGCATTATTCCTTACTTATGCATATGCTATTGTATGTGGACCAAGATGAAGGGTTATGGCCAGAAGAATTATGTGTCAGGACATATGACAATGTTGGGATGAGAAAACCAGTGTAGCTATGGGTTTCTTCATGGGACCAAAGGTATGTGAATAATCAATATTGGCATTTTGAGTTCTTTGTCAAGCCATCATATAGACTGTTGGGATGCCCGTATGGTCATGCCCTTGCACTAGAGGTTCAAAGATTCCTAAGATCAAAAGATTTCACTGAAGATCCCTCAATTGAACACAATTGGGGAGATTTGTATTTTTTTTTAGACTGCACACAAGTTAGGGTATACAGGTTCGAAGGGAGACCATACTTACTACCACTTATAGTCCCTAACAGAGTGTCTTGTCTAGAAATTATGAGGCAACTGTCAATAGTGAGTACAGAACATCTAACAAGCCATGGGAAACAATCAATTGTACCTAGGTTGTTAGTATTTTCAGATTTTATTGTGAAAATTTCAAAGAGTTATGGCCTACTGGAGACAAAATTGGATTATTATGGCATGGGTATGGGGGATCCAAGGTCCAATTTTGATCCTAAAGGATTCATAAGGATATCCTAGTCATCACAAAAGTTGAAGGCTAGAGAGCATAAATCTTACCTACCGGATGACCTCATTAAGAACATTAGCAGAGAAGAGGCCAGAGTGAAGCGAATAAAGTATGAGAAAGCAATGCAAGCTTATAAATGGAAGCTTTTTAGAAGGAAAATGGATGAGAATGTTCTACAAAAGATTGAAGACCCCTTGGAGTTGGCCAACAAACTTATCGAGCATGAATTGGAAATACTTGAGGGAGCCCCGCGTCATGTTTTTAGGGATTACATTGATACTATTAGGAATACAGAGCCTTTGGCTCATATGTCTCCTACTTCCAAATCTAGCATCATTCTATTCACTCCTCGAGAGGATTACCCCCCTGATTATGTAGAGGATACACCGATAGACTTGGCAATAGGACAACTGAATGTCCGAAAAGTGGCTGACATCAGATTCCTAGAGCATGAGGATTTCATTGCTGATAGTGACTTCATTGCTTCCAAGGAGTTCACCGCATTCCTCTATCAACATAAAGGATCTCAAATTAGGAATAACATGAGAAATAGTAAAGAAGAGTAGTAGCTTCAACAGTTACAAGAGGAGATGGATCTTGTGATGAGAGAAATGACACCTAAGAAGGGAAGACAATTGCTTAAGGAAGCTGGTGTGCTATTATACTCTAGATGGGACATGAACTCTGCCTTGGTGTTTGATGGATTCCTCAAGAAATAGGACCCAAGTAAGAAAATGATGCCAAAAGAGATTGATAAACTCTTTAGAGGATCAAGATATGATCTAGATCAAAAGGCTCTTCTATAGTGGGCTATCTATCCCAAAGATAAAAGACCTATATTGGTTGATATAGAAGAAGCTTTTGGACATTTGATGGTGCAGCAGGTTGGAAAGACTAACCCTAGAACAACTGCCAAACTAAATTTGGATGTCGCTAAACTGAACCAAGATTAGATAGAGTTTCTGGTCCAAGAAAATTCTACATACAAAAGCCTATATGAGAAAATTGATGAAGAAAAATAGAGGCTACAAGCAAGATTGCTTTAGATTGATACAAGTACAAGTCAAATAGGGATGACATATGATGTTGATAGAGATGCCATGGATGCCTTGATAGACACTATGTATTGGAGGAACAGGGCCGAAAAGACATCTCGGCAAGTAAAAAAGGAACAGGAAAAGATGGATAAGTTAGTTCTCGAGGTCGTTGAGCATAGATTCAAAAGTATGGTGTAGGTTACAGAAATCTATTGGAAGACATACAATGGAACAGTCAAAGCTTTGAAAGAGCATGAAAGGCTTAGGTCTCGGTTGGAAGGCATGATGAATGACAACAGTCTGATGAATCCAGGTGAGAAAATTAAAGCTGAGGCTTACTTGAAGTCCCATGATGAATTGGAAAATCAATTAAGGAAAGAGCTTCAGAGGCTGGATGATGGGAATACCCCTAGGGTGCCCTCTTTTTATAGTAATGGTGAGTTAGTATCATTGGAATAGTGGAAACAAGAGTTCAGTGATGAGAAGAATCGAGCAGTAGTAGAGTTGGATCGAGACAAAGAATTGTCACTTTGAGTTAACCATATTCTATCCAATCATTTCCAGATAGAAAGTGACATGAGGACACTAAACAATGACATTGTAATGTATAAAGATGATAAGTAAATTCAACACATAGGAATGCTGAACTTGTTTATCTTCCAGTTTGTTAACAAAAGTGCTAATTAATAGTTATATGCTGAAAAGCCATGATGCTTGGTGACAATTTATACCCTCATATAAATGAGGGAACTTTTGTAACAATAAGGATCATTAGAGAAGAAGTAGAATATAGCCCTAGGCTTATTATTGTACCATTTTGTGAACATACATAATATAATCAATCATCTTTCCTTTGTGTATATGTTGTGGATTACTGCATCTTTCTGTAGGCAGTTGCTTGTGATATTATCTAAAGGAGATAAGGTTACTTGTGTTCTTCCAGTAAAACTCCGTGTTTCATATTGTGGATTTGAATAAAAGATTTACTTGCAAATATAGTTTTGTATATAGTGCGCCTACATATTATCTCAACTATGGTGCGCCTACATATGTATATAGTTTTGTTTATACATGGAAAGCCTGAGGTTCAATGCCAAACTTGGTTGCTCTAATACCATATGTAATATTCCATTAATTCTATACTTAAAGAAAATAAATTGTGATCTCTATTAAGATAAAAAATTGAGCATTTCAAAATAAAACATAACTACTTCAGTTGAAGGAGAAAACTAAATAAATGTTCTTCAACATAATAAGAATCTAACTAATTTATCTAAAAGGAAGGTAATCTTTTAACGATAAAAAACATTGAACAAATATTATTAAGCTAATCAATATGAGAAAGGAATTCAAATGGCCAGTTTCATCACTTAGATAAAGCATCACCATCTTGGCAAAGGTTTTAACATTGCAAGCACCAATGTGTTGTTAGTGTTCACCTCCCTTGCTCTACTTGTACATCCAATTCTTGAGCTCAACAAACTCACTAGTTACCAACCATCTAAACAAGCCATCTGCTTAATGTGTACTAACAATAATTGTTATTAACGACCATCATATGATAAATAGCATACACTTGAGCCAACTAACTCACTGGTTTACTAACCAACTATCTAGCGAACTGCTTAATGTCTACTAAGAATAATGGTCATAAATGACCATCATAAGATAATTAACATACACTTGAGTTAGTTGATTCATTGGTTACAGAACTTTGAGGTTTAGCTGATCCAATTCGTTACATAACAGTCTCATGTCTACTGACATTAATGGTTTACAAGGACCTTCATGGGATTGTGACATAACCTAACAAGCCAACTGCTACAAATGCCTTATCTCTAACAAGCTTCAACTATCATCATGTAATTAAACCTAATACAACATTGGTTCCCTTATTTAGCTGAATTAACACATCATATTATGACTCAACAAAAAATACGGTTCTAATATATTTTTTTGTCTTTCTATATTCCCAAAAATATGCATCTAATTGATTATAAGAATCCTTCTTCAAGTCTTGCAATCATGGAGACTGGTTATGATCTGATTATAACCATCCTATAAGATAGAAACCATCCTAGGAGCCTCCAATATATCAAAAGTTGAGAAAGTAGCAAGCTTACTATACAAAGATAGTGATCACTATAAAGTTGCAGTCAAGTTCAAAGCATTGATTTTTGGGAACAAAGGGTTTCATATGGGGATAGAGCAGTCTCATGAAATATTATGACAGTCATAATCATAATCTAAAGAGTAGTCAAATCTTCAAGATAGATTGGTGATAGTGCAGTCATTCATTAATTGTTTTGGACATTTCAAGCTATGTTTTCCTAATAGATGGTCAAGTATAGAACAACAACACTCAAAAAATACAGTCTAGAGAGATTGCAGTCTATAGTAAAGCCAGTAGGTAGTCAAACCTAGTACCAAATAAAATGATAGTAATCAAGTCTACTGAGTGAAAAAGAGCAAGGTATAAGTTTCTAAAAGGTCTTTTCAAACCTTAACAACAAATAACACATTATTGTTGCAGCATTGTCAAAACTTGACAAGAACAACACCTTATAACCTCAAGAGGCATAGCAGTCATAGGGAAAATCATGTCAAATGTGCAACTCAATACAATAAATAATCTTAGTTTGTAGCCCTATAGAATCATAATGCAGTCCTTGACCAAGTATGCATACAAGAAACATCTAGTTCTATTAAGGCACAAGCATCAAAGTTAGAGGTTATGACAACTAGTCAAAAACATCAAGTACAAAAAGGTTAGTCTTAGTCACTAGAACACAACTTGCAACATGCATTAGGAGTTGTCCTCCTTACAAATAGTTCAACATTAAAAAGGTATTATCAAAGCTACAACCACAATTCAAAGAGGAAGCTTACAAAGATAGGACAAAGCTAGGTATAGTCATAAGTCAAGGAAAATACATAGTTGAAACTTAGTCCAAAATAGTGAAGAAGTGCAACAAATGACATGAGAAGTCTAAAGAAGTATTATACCAATCACGAGTCAAGGATTAATGAAGAGATTTTTTGCATCCATGATACAATCCTTAAAAGCATCCATGATAAAATCTCAAACACACTTTTTACCATTCTCTTGGTGATTGTGCCCAATTGTGTATGTCTTGCTTATGTATGAAAATGGCATTTTGCAGCTTTCCATCGACGATGTATTTGAGATGTCTTTGATTTAGATGTGGCATGAGCTTAGTCGTAGAGTGAGACTAGGGAGTTGGATCATCTCAACCATGGTGCGCCTGCACATGTATATAGTTTTGTATATTCATTAAAGATTTTCATTTAATTTTAATCAACTAAGGAGAAATATTCATGACTTACAAGTATTAAAAAAACTTACAAGGATGAGGTATATTCATTACTTAGAAGTAATAAAAAAACTTACAAGGATGAGGCATATTCACAACTTTTGCAGTCCTACCTTGGATATCAACACTAGAAGCAACTCATATTGTTTGTGTACAGACAAGAAAATATGGGAGTTCATTATACCCAACAACTTGTGGTGTTGTTGTTCATGTTGGCTCTGTTGGACCCTGCAATTAAGATTCAATATGCATTATTCAATAAGATTAATTATGCAACATAATGAAATATTGAAAAGTGTGTTACCTTGTTGAGCTTTGCTTGGTTTTGAGAATAGTTTAATTAATTAGCACATATCATCCATAACCATTAATTAGCACATAATTACATTCACTAACATATAAAAATCAGTCATTATCAAATAAGTTAGATTACAATCATTTATTTCTTTGTTGTTTCTTTGAAGCTATGAAAAGACTAAGTGGAACATTGGTTTCTTCATCATTTCCCCCCTCTACAAATGTTCCGCCAATTGCTCGTGATCTCAATGTATGCCTAGTCCTATATTGAGGATGAGGACACTGAAGCGAAGGAGGGTCCTCTGGAATAACAAAGAAATGGGTTAAATTCAAAAAAAAAATTATTATTGTTACAAGTATTTCATTAATTTAGAGAACATAATTGTTGTGCTCTTTACCTGATGGGGCCACATAATTTTGTGTAGCCTCAACCTCAACATGTTGAACACCCTCTAGATCATCTGGAGTTGAAATACTAAAGGTTACATTAATGCTGAAAACCAATTGAAATTATATTTGTTTAAAGCAATAACAGTGGTCCTCTTTACCTAAGTGGGGAACGTCATGTTCTTGAGGTTGTGTACCCAGATCATGCTCCACTTGCTCACCACCGACTACATGCTCTAAAATATTAACAAAAAAGGTTACATTAATTACTACTCTAATTACAAATTAAGATGTTTAATTGTATTAATAGATAAATAAATAAATTTGAATAGCAAATGAATACCTCCACTACTGGGATAACATTTCTTTGCTGGTCCGTTAATAACCAAGGAAGCTCACTTATATTAATCTAGTCTCCATGGCTATTTGATTGAATGACATTTATCATTTCATGATTGGAATCCTAAATGTCACTACATATTTTGACAATTTTTTCTTTGTCACGCCTTCCATCCAATATTTTCAATACTGTCTCTGTTATATTCTTTCCAATATGCATACTATCAAACAAATGAACAATTTGTAACTGCTCGTAGTAGGGCAACCTACTAAATTGTTGGGGATAACTTTTTATTTCCTTAGGAAGGTGGTCATTTATGCCTTCACGACCTTCATGATCATTAATCACATCATCAGTAAACAAAACAAAATAGAAAAGATGTTTTATGACAAACCAATAGATGGAATGGCATTACCTTGATGATTAATTCTATTATATTCCAACTTCCATAGGTGAGGTGTCATTCTTCATGGTTTTGATGTATTCTCTTCTTTCCCATTGAAAAGATGTTTTTCAGTATTTCAATACTTATGATTTTTATGGAGGAAGTGCCTATACTCATCAAAAACGTGCCTTCCTAAACTTTTTGAATGACGAGATTTCATCGTTGGACCACAAACAGGACATGCAAATTTTCCCTTTGTTTGAAGACCTACAAGATAATGTATAATTGGATTAAATATGATAATTTTTTGAATAATAATGTTCATGCACAACTTAAACACTATAACATACCAAAAAAATGTGTTAGCCCCGGGGCATCGTGTATTGTCCATAGAAGGATCGCATGGAATTGAAATTGTCTTTGTCATATTGGTCTAGAGACGTCATACATAGTTACACCATTCCATAACTTCAGCAACTTGTCAATAAGAGGCTCGATATATACATTCATATCTTTAACATGGTACTTACCTAATCAAATGAACAAAAACATTACATAATTATTATGACCATTTTACTGCAATATTTATAATTAAATTTAGACGACTATTTTTAAATGATAAAATACCTGGAACAATCATTGGACATCCATGGAGGAATGTTATTGTTGATAACAAAAATAGGCCACACTGAGTAAACATATCTCATCTCTCCAAATGGATTGACACCGTCCACTGCCAATGAAAGCCTAAGATTACGAGGTTCTTCTTTAAAGTGTGGCCACTTTTACTCTATGTCCATAAATACTGAACCATCCATAGGCATTCAAATAATGTCATCTCGACTTATAATGCGTGCATGGTAATCCATAAATTGTTCCAAGCTAGTGCACTTGAATAATCATTGCATATGTGGAATAATGGGAATATAGCGAAGAACCTTGTGAGGAACCCTTTTTGTTATTTGATCTGTTTGATATCTACTGATATGACATTCAGAGCATTCAGTTCAAAATTCATGTTGTTTGTGATATATAATATGATCATTGGGACAAGAATCTATTGCTTGATACTCCATTCCAATATCTTTGATAACGACAGATAATTCTTGGTATGAGTGAGGTAGAATACTTGATGGTGGTAACAAAAATTGACCTATCAATCTACAGCGAAAAAATATAATTTGTTATAATAAAGAATATTAATGGTACAACATGATTCATAGTTTATTATGACATATATGACATACCTTAACATACGTGACATTGTTATGTTGGATAAACCATTCATAACCTTCAAGTTCACCAACAACAATACAACAAAGAGAAGAGTTGCCTGCGAGCCTTCGTAAAGGGCCTCAAATGCCTTCTCAAGTAGAGGGACATCATGAACAACATCAAGGTCATCTTCATCACCATGATCAACTACGCGAGTACTAAATGAGTCATGGATCAATGTATTTGTACCATCATCTTCAATTGTGTTTTGTGGCTCATGATTCTCATCTTCCATGGGATCATTATCTTCAGCTTCAATATTCACACCTCCATGTTTGTCCACTTCAAAAACCATATTCTTAGGGTTGTGTTGATCCATACCATATGCTCTGGGGTGCTCAAGCTATATAAAATTGATAAACATAAATAAAGCGTGATCATGATCTCATCATCACGTGATTTATTATGTATATAAATTGTCAAAATGATATAATGAAAAACTTACCAATGGATTAATCATGTCGACCTTCAATGTGACCATGCAACCTACAATGTTTCTTCATTGTTTTGATTAGAAGTCTTCTAGTCTTTAACCCGTTACAAATTTTGCATGGACAATAACATTTTCCATCACCTTTTCTTTTCAAGTTAGACAACAATCTAGCAATTGTCTCCTTATTTTGTTGCTCATTGATATTGTCTGACATGGTCTTTCTTCATAGGAAAGAAAATAGAAATTATCATCATTGAACAAAGCATCTTATTGAATTTAGATTTCTAGTTTGCTTATAGTACATCAAACAACATGGAAAACAATAAAGACTCAATAAATAACAGGATTAATTGATCTAGTATTATCACAATCTGCACTTGGCCTTCAATATTTTCTCATCCTAACACTGTTTATCCATTACCTGTGAAGTAAAGAACTCTAAAACCTGTGGCTATTAAAATACATAAGACAACTTTATAGAATCTTATAATCATCTGTTATAAAACCAAAGCACTTGGGAGTGATTCTTTTGTTTGTCACAGTCTAGGAAAACGGTGTCTACTAGAGCCTTGAATAACTGACTAGAAAGATTTTTAATTCCTTTTCTTTTTCCTTCTGATTTTTTCACTGTCACTTCCATCCTCTGAGTCAGATGCCCTTGCCCTTTTCTTTCTTCTTTTTTTTTCATACTCATTGTCATGCTTTGAATTATTTTTCTTTCTTGGTGACTCCTTACTGCTCTCACTATCAGTTTCACTCTCAGAATCTGAGTCTGATGTATTAGAATCTGATGAACCTGATGAACTAGAAGAATCGTCATTAGAGGTAGATTCATCTGACTCAGGAATACACTTTTGTTGCTGCATTACAAGCCTTGCCATATTCTTCAAATATTCATGTAAACTCTTAGTGATACCACCAAGACCAATAGAAGTAAATAAATTGATAGCAAACCATGAATTTTTGGGATTGTCCTTTGGAGAAATTGAATCAAAAGACTCCTGCATTGTTGGATCATTCAACCTTTCATTAAGCAACAATATACCAAGCTGCTCTGCCAGCTCTTGCAAGAGAATCTTTATAAAAATATAGGAATAGGAAGTAGTAGCTTCCTTTTTCTCACGTATATAAGCAAGACAATGCCATGGAATAGCATCTGTGCCAAGTAAGTGGGCAAAAAACTTTACAACATTATGTAGTTTATTTGTTTCCAGTCTGTGTATCATAAAATACTGTTGTACAAAATACTTATCAAAAAATTCCTCATAAATTTTATTGATCATATAGAATCTTTGCCCAAGAAGACCATAATAATGAAGGTATGTTCTCTCTTGAACAGGTTCAAGCTTGATCTTTAGTATCTTATGACCAACTTCTTCAAAATCAACACTTGACATGATTGTCAAAAATTGTACGTCTTAAATTGACCAAGTTTGTCTCTGTCTCATCCTGTATTCTCAGTGCTTCCTCACCTTCCTCTTCATCATCATCATCATCATCATCATCATCATCTGAATCATCACTTGAATCATTCTCCCCTTCTGGTTCATTTGAAGAAGCATCTCCAAGGATATCTTTCTTTAGTTTTTCATAGGTTGCCTCATGCTCTAAGAAATCAGGATCTGACTTGAAAACATCCAAATCAGCTTCTTGATCAAGTTCATCTTCTAGGAAAACTTCATGTGTTAACTAATCTGGATGCATAGCTTGATGACCCTTGAACTTAGCTTTGCGGAATGAAAAAAGGCCTTCGATTAAAAACTGTACTCATTTGTCAATTTCCCCCTCATGGAGAATACCTCTAAATCTTTCAAAAATCCCATAGAGACCTTTGGGTGAAAGGTCTTGCAACAAAGAACCACATTCTTTCACGAACCCAACAACAACCTCTACATTGTCATCTATGGGATTCTCTAGTAAAAGGGTGAGAAGTTCCAAGGCAATGATCTCATGTGCAACTTCTTGATTAACTAAATGAGCTCTGAATTTGGCTGCTGCTATCAACATGTGCTTGTCATTGCATTTGTATGCCCTCTTAAGTTGCAAAATAATTCTTCACAAAAGTAGATTACCAACTTCAGGAAATTTTGTATTTACCACAGCAACCAACACAACAAAAACATCTGTAAATCTAGGGGATGCCATTTGGGATTTCATACAAGACCTACAAAATAGACCCCTCCCATGGATGAGATTCTCTGCAAACAACTCTAGAATGATGTTCTTGATGTTAGATGCATTTAACTTGTTTACTAACCCATTGATACTCTTCTGAAGGGCATCCCATGTCATGCGCTGGTATTCCACATTGCTCTTGTCTTCCACATCTTTCATCATTTGAGCTAGCTTAAATGGGGGAATGTAAACACCCCCACTTCTTCCAACACCCTTCTCAGCTCCTCTTACAGCACCTTCGCCATTCCCATTCTGAGATGGAGCAAACACAACACCAGAAGTTTTCACTTCCACTGCCTCTTTGTCCCTCTTGTTTCCAAAAGCCCCTTTACCACTTAATTCATGCTTATTTATGTACATAAACCCATCAGGAAGCATGAGTTTTTACATATAAGCTCACCCAAATATTTTATAGTTATTTTTCATCAAGATTCCCTCAGGAGCTGACAGATCCTACTTCCATACTTTAATTCTATTTTCTCAAAGGACAATTCTAAAAATCCATGCATTACAAACAAATTTTTACACCTTTGTTGGTTGTGGTGACATCATAGAAAGTTTACATCAATAAATGAAGAACATGCCAATGCTTGTAATGTAGCAGAAGAAGTCTATCTCTTATTCAATATCTCTAGTGATACCCCCATGATCTTTTGTCGGAGTAGAATTTGTTATATTCTAGAAAGGGATCTTGTCATTTGTTGATGCGATATTCATCTACCTCAAGCAAAAACTGTTCTTTTCTCCAACGAAAAGTGGAACTAAATGAAGATCTAGCACCATGAAATGAATCCTCAAAAGGATTACTATAGTTAGTTTTGGTAGATAATGATCTGGGTAAAATACTAATGTGGCTTTAGGAAACATTATGTACTAGCTTAGCATACTCTAACAACTTTGGTGCAACATGCTACATCCAATTAAGTCTCCATGGGTATCTCTATTGTGTTTATGGATTGGGATTCAGTGTACTCTTTTTATACAGAGATTTTACTTTCAACAGAGGAGGTTTTTATGTACTTACTTGTCTTTCAATTGTATCCCTATTTCAACAATTTCTTCTATCAACAAAGCATTTGTTGTAAGTTGTACAAGTGGAAGCTTGAACATGCCTTCCATGTTAGCCTTGTTGATACGTTCAACACCATCTTGTACAACAAATCTTTAGAACTCCACTATTTCATTGAAGAGTGAGTAGTAGGGACAATCTAGGACACTTACAGAGGTTTTGCAAGAGAGATAAATAGACCTAAATATTATGGCTTAATAATGATCAATAGGTAAATAGATAAGAAACTCTCAATATCAAAATGACTTTCTCAATTGTCTTTACTAGAAATGGATAGATCTGCTAATAATGGCTTTATGACTGTATGTCAACTTTAGACTCAATCCAAGAAGAGCTAGAACTAGTATGCGATATCTAGATTTATGATCTCTGTAATATAACAATCCCATAATTATGTTTCCACACATCTATACCATAACACAAACATCATGCTAGTGTTCAGCCATAGCAATTGATATCCTAATTATAGAATGTGAAATATGCACATAACTATGAATAAAGATTAAGAAAAACAAAGAAAGATGCTTATTGCAAACATAAAAGACTAATGGACAAGAATTGAATTCATTGTAGATAGTTTTGAATATCAAATTCACTTATTTGTGTGCATTTAGTAACTCATGTACTTGTGGCCAACCATTTATCTCTTTCATAAATTAAACACTTATTAATAACATTAAATGGCTGAGTAATTATGTTTTAGTTGAAATTGAAAATAAAATATTTTATTTCAGGATAGCTCACACTATTCCCTATCATATTTTAGACTCTTAGTTTTGTTAGTAGTGGTTTGATGTCTTTGGAGCTGATCATTGCATTTTTTTAGTTATGTTTGCCAGCGTACTCCCAGCCTGTGCCAAAATGGGAGCTTTGGAATAGGGTATGGACATCCATCAAAGCATACAAGATAGAGGAATTTTGTCAGATGTAGTTGCAACCACTCTGTTAGCATGTATGCAAAATGTGGAAGTATAGACAAGGCACATGAACTGTTTGATGAATTGCCTCAAAGAAATGTGATTTCCTAGACTGCAATGATTGTCGGATATGCACAAAATGTTAGGCCCAATATGAAAAGCTAATGTATTGAGAGGGGAGGGGTGAATCAGTACTTCAAAACATTTCTTCAACAATATCTTTACTGTTATGTATAAAATGAATAGTGCAGTAACATAATATAAAACTAAAATAGATAGATAACAATCATACATGATTCACTCCATAACACATATATTTTGGTTACGCAGAAACTCTTGGTTAGAGAGAAAAACTATGGTGGGGATGGCACCCACAACTTCACTACTGCAATAATAAAGAGCACTTGGTTAGAGCTACATGTTTAGCTATTTCTGATAGCATACCCTATTAGGAGTAACAAGATCTGTTAGATCTACCTTGCTAAAGGATTTTACAACACTTCATCTAAATGTTGCACCTAGTTAGAGGCTTTACAATTTATAGACTTGATTAGAGTCTTTTACCTTGTTAAAGGTTTCTCTTACAACTTCAAAATATTACAATAAAATCATTACAAATATCAGCAACTTTACATCTGGAATGTTATAGCAGATTCTATGTGCTTAGAATAAGTTACCTTGCTTATAGCATGCCTCGGTAACCCATATAGTAACTCGGTAAACCCTTCTATTTACTCTGTTCTTCGACTGTTCTCTGAAAACCTTCTCGGTGACCTTTGTGTCTCTGTAACAGTCTTCTCATACTCATGTACACACCTTTAACTCTTAACTCATGTTGTATAAATAGATCTCTTATGACAGTGATCCAAATCATTGCTTCGATCTTACAAACATGATTTATTGAATGAATAATCATGCAAAATATTTCATTGGTTAGATAACCTCATAATCATACACAATCTTTAAGTGCAATTTCCAATGTGATAACAGTTAGATGTGCCTCGATCTTGTAACACATTTTCATATGCATGTCCAGGTTCAATGAATCTGGTAACACGTTTCACTCGATGTAAATCAACTTGGTGTGTCATCTTTGCTCCTTGGTAGACATGAAAAGATACTCAGTAGACAGCTCGGTTTATACTATGTTCTGTGACTGCTTTCTTTTGTAATCGACTAGACTGTACATACCAACTAAATATTTCGGTAATAGATAACCGACTAGAGTATATAGTATAACTTTGACATAAAACTAATGGCAATCTGATAAGTAGTAACAATCTCCCCTTTTGACATTAGTTGAGATGTTTGACAAAAACTACTTTCAAAGTTATAACTCAATAATCTATATACTTGCAAAATTTGACTATACTGATAGTATATAAAATTGTCAATAAAATAATATATCAGAGATACTCCCCTTGTCGATATACTATACATAACTCTGATTTTGCATGCTTGGTGATCTGTTCTTGTGCTTTGCTTACTGTTCTGTATACTGCTCGGTTCACTGCTCTTGGATATTTTACTTACACTGCTCGGTATACTCCCCCTGTATACTATACTCTGAATACTATACCATTCTCTTAATACTATATCACTCCCTTAGTACTGTAACATAATACTCCACAAATATAGTATCACTCCCTCTTTTTGACAAACATCAAAAACTTAATTTCCATTCAGGGGCGGTAACTTATCAAAAATGGATTTGTACTTGGTCCGAGCGTTGGTGAGAGCGACAGAGAGTGCATCCTTTACACTATCCATTAAAGAATTATGCACTTGAATATCAGCCAATAGTGATATTAAGCCATCTAGAGTGCTTCCATCTTGAGTAGTAGATAAGTATGTGGCTCGGTTGATCTGTTCTTGGACTGATGAAAGATGTGGAAGGAATAATGTCTGAAGGGTCATTATGTCCATCTAGATCTTGTGTTCTTCATTTCTTAAGTCCAATTGTTGAGCCATGAGTTGTTGTAACTTTGTATAAAAATTTTGAACTGAATTTGGCTCGGTGGTCAACTTGCTTGAGAGATCGGTGATCTCTTTCTCAATTGCCTCTATTTTATTCTTAATGTCTTTAATGAATAAAGAAAATGTTCAGATTTTTTGAAATAAATAATGAATGTGCTTGAGTTGAGGAGTCAACTCAGCAATAAATTTGACAAGTTTAACTTTGCCAATAGCTATAGCTTTTTGTACCTCTTCTATCATCTTGGCAGTGAGCTCTTTGTCTTTCAGCTTGCTCAAATACTCTGATGCATCTACTCCAAATGTCTCTATCTTTGTTAGGAGTTCATCCAGTTGAATGTGGATGGCTGCATCAATTGATACTATAGCTTCAGGTAGCATATCTATTAAAAGTACTTTTACCTTCTAAAGTACTTTATTTTTCTTTTGAATGGCCATTTGCTTCTCTTGTTCGGCCTTTCCTTTACATAGTTCACCGAAATCAATGAGTGTTTGCCCCTCTAATTTTGCTATGTCTACATTGGGAAACACTATTGGTTCTGACAAATCAACTTTAAAACTATGCTTCTTCACTTTCTTTTCTTTACCTTTCATCGATGGAACTAAGATAATGGCTTGTGAGGCTTGATGACCCTTGGTAGGTTGCTCGGTAGAGGCAACACTTTGATCGGTTCCTTTAGCCTTTGTAGAGTCCTTCAGTGTCTCGGCACTTGGTGTCTCAGTTGCAACATTCTCAGTGTTAGAAGGTGCTTGAGATGTCTGTTCTTGAGTAGTACCTTCTCCTGCTATAGACTTGTGACCTTTAGTGCCTTGATCTGTATCCCGAGGAGTTTCGGTTGGGATAGGTTGCTTGACCAGTGGATAAGGCTGAACTTGTTCCAAAACAGATTCACTAGATACAAGTTTTGCATATGCAGTACCTTCTATCATTTCCTGTTCCGGTGCCTTTGAATCCATGACATCTTCATCTATTTGAATGGTGTCAGTAGGGTCTTGTTCGGTAACAACGGGACCTTGCTCGGTGACATCAGGATTGTGCTCGGTGACATCAATGATTTCAATTGTAGCTTGCTCACTAGCATCCTTGATTTTGAATATTTCCTGCCACTTTGCTTTTGTCTCATTTTCTACTTCAATATATAGCCCATTCATCAGTTTTAAGGCTCTTTGTTTGACAAGAAACTTAGAATTGTAGGTTGTCAGATGTTCCTTTATTTCAGCTACTGACATATCAGGAACTAAATGAACCAGACTTCTCTCTCTGATTTGTTTCTCTGAGTCCATTGCATACTTCCACCTATTATCAATATGCAGATACAATTCATTTGGAAGTGACTTAGCTAGTTCCAATGGAGCTAACTGAAACTTTAGAACTATGCAGATGACAACTTCTTCAATTTGTCTATTTTCATCATTGTTCCTAGTTTCATACTTGACATATCTAAATCCTCCAAATCCACCATATTCTTTCAGATTAGTACAGAAGTTTTCAACACTATGTATATTTACCTTCTTGCTCTTGACAATCTAAAATTTGCTTGCATCTTCTGATTTGGTATCACTATACTCTTTTGCCAAAATGAGTCTCCGAGTAGATTTCTTGTATGTCTTTGTTGTAATACCCTAAAAATGGTCATCTAAACCATGAGCCCCTAATCTCGACAATGTCACCAAAGTCCTAACCAAAGGCAATTAAATCAATCTTGAGCACACAATTAATTCCTAAAATCATCAAATGTCACATGGCAAATCAATCACTCAGTATTAATTAAATATTTATTTAATTAATTAATCATTCCAAGTAAATCATTTTAAACAATTATCTTATTTATTTTAATTAAATATCCTAGCATATTTAATTAAATAAATCAAATTGTCATAAATCTTCAAAAAAGGAAACAAATCAAGAAAGAGGAATTAATTCAATTAAATAAATCAATTGAGCACAAATCTTCAAAAATGGAAATAAATCAAAAAAGGAATTAATTGACAAAAAAGAATTAAAATTTGAGAAAAGAAATCAATTGGAGATAATCTTGAAAAAACAAATTAAAAATTGATAGATAATCTCAAAGAAAGCAATTAAAACAATTAAATATTAAAATTGAATGAAATAGAGAATAAATCAGTTTTATCTTGATTTTATCTTAATTTTAGTTCAATTTCCTTTAAATCAGCATTTTCTTGATTTAATCTTAATTTTAGTTCAATTTCCTTTAAAACTGAGAAAAGCATCCAATCACATCAATTCACCTGGATTGTGCTTCCTCTTGGAAAATCTTGACCGCTCATCATCATTTTATCTCAACCGTTGGTTTCTTTCTGAATTATCTATAAATTCAGGCTCATCTCTCATTCAAAAGAGGCTGGAGAATATATTGTTATTATACTATTTTTTCTCTAGACTCATTGATATATTGCATATTAATTATTTCATATTAATTAAATCATTTAGCTTAATATTGCTTAAATCTTGTTAGATCAATATTGCATCCATCTAGCATTCATCGTGTTCATATAGATAAAATCCTTTGTCTTGATGTTGTCTAGTCACTAGTATTGCTAAATAATCTAAGAACAATCTTATACTTGCATCTTTTCGAAGGCAATGGGTCGATTTGTTATGGTTTATTATTCATTGATTATATCTTACTAACCATGCATGTAATGACTTGATTGAAGTGTTGTGTATTGCAAATATAGATACAGGTCCACTTTTCACACACACATTTCTGGTGCCCACCGTGGGGCTCAAACCCACAACTACAAGATTTCTAATGTTTCTTGAACAAATTTAATGTTTGGTTTTTATAACTAATAAACATGTGTTAAATTTGCAAATAAAAATCTTTATTTTTGTTTGTTCTTCTATGACAGTCAAAAAAGGGTCTCGGTTTGGAGAGCATAACATTTTATTTAACCACTGGATCTCAACCAATTTTTGATATGTTATTGAAAAAAATGTTTTATACAGGTTCATAGAACGGATTTTCCTAAATATTTTGGGTTTGAAAGTTATAATTGACAGAGTGCAGGACTTTCATTTTACCTATTCTTCTCTGATAGTCAAAAATGGTCTCGGTTCGAAGGGCATAACTTTTTATTGAACCATTGGATCTAACCAAAATTTTAATATGTTTTGTAAAAATAAATTTTCCACATTTCCACCGAAGAGATTTTCCAAAGTATTTCGGGTTTAAAAGTTATAAATGACAGAGTGAAGTACTATCAAAAATTGTCATAACTAGGATAGTCATAAAATGGAAATTCTTGTTAGATTAGTTTAATTTACAGTTTACATATAGAATTTTCTTTTGATGATTTTTTTTATGTTATTTTGACAACTAATTTTGGGTTTTTAATGTTTACAGGACGCTTGTCAAAGAATCTATCAATCAAACATAAGCTTGCCAAAGAATCAAGAAAAAAATGACTATTGACATATTGGTTTTGCAGGTTGCCTAAGGAGAATCGACTAAACATTGTGTATTCATTTAGTATTTTCTTAGGTACTTAAATTGCTATCTGGTTAAAGAAAAAATTTGTCTTTCATCTTTTCAGAAAAATCTAAGAGGTAGGAGAGTATGCTCTTGTCTTTTATAGACAATTAGAAATCTAGACCCTCGAAGCTTTTTTCTAAGTTTTGAGATTTGTGTACCTTTAGTGGGCCTATCATAGTGGGAAAAATTAATCACCCTATGAGAACTGTGAGATTCTGTGAGAAGCAAGAACCGAGCCAAGATCTGATGTCGGTCGTATATCACATGCAACACCTCACGCAATAGATGATCAAAGATCAAAATAGATGAATGAAGATAATTTTGATATGAGAGAGAAATAGAGACAAAGAAGATAATTTGGAGAAGACTCTCACCGAGCTATCACTTCACTTACTTAACTAGTGAAGGTGAGAGTATAGTTCTTATTATATAGAAAAATATAAGCATATACATCCAAGGGGTGCATTAACTCCTATTCCCCATAAAAAGTGGGAGGTTTTACCTACTTGGTAAATGCCAAAACATGTGGCATAACCTCCTTACATGAAGACAAAAAAGGAGTTGAGAAAGTTGGCACATAAGGCCAAAAGAGGGTGTGAAACCGAACTACCCCATAGCCCACTTGGGAAATGACAAAATAGTGGTTATGAGAGGTGGCACAACAAGCCAAAAGAGGATGTGTAACTCAACTACCCATGTGAGGTGGAGAGTTACACATGTAGCTGAAGTATTTCGCCATGTGTCCTCATATAAACCACTCCTATTAACCTAAGCAAGCTTAAATAATATATGTGTAGGAAAAACTAAATACCCCCTAACATAAGGAAAATAAAAAACCTACACTAACAAGAATGACCCAAGTGAGTGCAACTGGACCTAAGCATTCCAACTTACTATAATAAATAGGCCTCTAGTGATTAAAGTCTCAAAGGATGGGATTATTTGAGTTTTCTCTTTGAGATCTCTCATATCAAGCATTTTGTAGGGCTTCGCGGTCTCAATCACATTTACGTGACTACATCTTATTTTGGTACCTTGTTGGGCTATAGGCCTCAATCATGCTTGCGTGACTTCAAGGGGTAATTTCAAACGGAATTCCTGACTAAGAACTATAAGATAGAAGCTACCTGATTCACCTCCGAAAGGTTGATAATCTTTGTGCAAGAGAGATAGTAACTCTCCCAAGACACTTGCCATATCGTGCCCCCATTAGCATTTGGAGTCAGCTAATATGGTGTTGAGAATCCATTGTGTGAGACTCAGCGGCCATATTTTGATTAGCTATTGGGTGTGTACCTAAGTCAGCAAGCAAAGGTTTTCTTCTCTAAGCCAACTTCCATAGGGTTAGCATGCTGTGATTGAATTATTATATATCTTGCATGTTTTCTATGTTTTCATCCCTAAAACTAAAACTGGAATACCAAAACTGGAGAAAACAACAAACAAAATCAGTGATAAACTCTGTCTGTGTCCAAACTGGTCTCTGTCAGTCATTGAAACATCAATCCTTATCAAAAACTAGTAGTCATCAGTCATTGAAACTCTGTCTGTCAGAATTTCATCTCTGTCCAATCCTCTATCATACGAATTCCTGATCTTATCACTCAAAATTGTCAAAATTGTTTAAACAGTCTACAGCGAGCCTAAAATTGGTTACCATCCTCTTGAGAATAAACAACCTTGATAGTGTACCTCTATTGTTGCGTTACATGATTTTGTCGATCATCTTTAAGCTAGTTCAAACGAACATTTTATCAAACCTAAGTCAACTTGGATAATGTCTTACACATGATAGATCATTCCTGAAACCAGACCAGATCTTAAGTTACTTCTCTTAATAACTGCGTTAAACAAACTACTAGCTACAATTTGATCTTGACTTCTGCAACACATCTTGATCTGGGTCCTGTCGGTTAAAAATGCCTGTTCAAACCAAAATCTCTTCTAATTTTTTTGACAAAAGTAAGAACCTCATGGATACCTTAGCTCCAATTCCCATGGCTATTGTAATGCCCCGCCAGGAAACCCCGAAGGGATTAAGCCATAAGACAAGAATAGAGTGCAATAATTTTATTTTTTTAAAGTTACACCACATTAAGATACAACAAGATATCAAAGATTCATATTACATAGCGGAAGACATCAACTAACACCTAAAGAGTTTCCCAACGAGATTACTTAAATTTCACAATTCACTTAACTCACACAATTAATCCAATAAGCTGATTATCTTAAAATGAGATAATTCTTAATCAGGATAATTTCTTTCAGAAGATGGAAAAATAAATTACAAGCAAAGATTCATTCATTAAGATCCATTAATAATCTTCATTCAAGCTTTTCATAAAAATACAAGCCATACATCTAATATTCTAACACACTAGAATTTCATCATCAACATATGAGATCTTTTCAAGCATACTAAAATTCCTAACAACAACTGAATATATTCCGTTACTCTAATTTACATTCTTTCATATTCCAGTTTATTGCATTTTAAAAGAGGATTGCATACATGCATCTATGATAAATCTCATCTAAACCACTAATGCATTCGATCAAAATGGCATTCAAGAAAGGACTGCAAATAAGCATTTAAAGTTAATTCCATCTTATCCACTTATACATTCTAACATAAACTATTCATACATGATCAAGCTCAATAAGGGAAACATAAGAGAATAACATCACATAACACCATAATGATCTCGGAGTTCACCCCTAAAGAGCTACATCTCCAGGTCTGCTCAACTGCAAGACCCCTCTGATAATTAATAAAGTTAGGAATACAAGAGGTTACACCATTTACAATCCTGCCATCAAGGCGAAACATAAACAATATACAAGCGACCACATCGATCAATTAATACATAAATGATATCCTAAAAAGAAAAGGATCCAGCTGAACATAAATCAAAGCTAAAACAAAAGTCCAGAAGAGCATCCACAACACTGAGCCATCACCACCCAAGGTCTAACATGAAACCGAGTACTCACAAGGGTACAGACAAAAGGATGACCCACAAACGTGCTCCTAACAGGACAAAACGACAACACACTAGCGAACGTAGGGACAAGTGTCATCACACAACCTGGTATGGTTACCATGGTAGGTCTTCATAGGTCTCGGCACCATACACTAGTTACCCAGGCAACCTAATCTGAGCCTCCCGCCCATTCAAGCCTCATGTGGACCCACACATCCTCTCATGAAGACAAGGATGATGGTTTGCCATTTCAGGCCTTCTCACAGCATGTCGAGTCTATGTTAGCACTCGTCCCATGTGTGAGGCAAATTTTATATTACTTAGAGATTACATTCTAATCTACTAATAGGTTATCACTTATTAGACTCACTTTCGATGGGTTACCCAACAGCCACTTTGGGCGCGGCCCCCAATCGAAAGCCACTTTCCCATACGACACTAGACTAAACTCGGATGAACTCAAAAACCAGGGAATAGACATGGTCAGACAAACGGAGTTCAAAAAGGAGGAAACAACCATCAGGTCAAACACGACACAAAAGATGAACACTACTAACGGTACTCTAACTAGAGACCCCACCAACTATGGTCACCCACATAACATCATTCGACACCCACACAAAGGGTATGACCAAATACGACACTACCACAAAACAATAGTCAACTCAGAACCGAGGACTGAAATAGGTACCCCAAGTCAATCCATATGACAAGGTCCTAACAAATAAAGCACGACTTGCCATTCATAAGCAAAAGCGAATACAGAAATTAAACTCGCATAGGCAATATTCAGCAGATACAATCTTTTCCGAATGGATCTAAACATTAAAAGTCGATCAAGTTTCCTACATGATCTATAATAGATTGCAGTTATCTACCTCATTTAAATACAGGTTGTCCTAGGTTTTCTAACTCTCTAAGGTTCATTGCATTGAACATACAAAAATACGCCATAACGAGTTCTTTAACCAATTTCACAAAAATATAATTTAAACAACCATTAACCAATTAATTAAGATATTTAATCTTCAATTAACATCATCATTGGCGTACTGGTTCAAAATAAATCCTACACATTTGTCCTTTCCAGAACCAATTTACACTATACAGATCAAGGAAATATACATATTTAGGGAAGCCAAATAAAGAAAATCCATTCCCAAATTAACAAATTGTTTCCTTGAGCATATAAAGAAAATTACTAAGATTAACTATTAATTAATGAATATATTTAATAATCCATGATTAATTAAATATAACAAATTAATAATTAATACAAAAGTGACAAATTAAATATTTAATTACCAAAATATGCATTAAAATAAGATGAGTTTTGAATATTAACTATTGTATTTTTTTAAATTTTTTTTTACATTATACAATAAGTCAATAACAACTCATACTTGAATTTTAATTAAATGCCAATATTTATAATAATCAAAAAAGCTTAATTAAAATATTAAACATTAAATAATATTAAAATATTATATGCATTTTTTTTTGAATAACAAAAAAAATACATTAAAAAAAAAACATTTATTTTTAAAACTAATAAAAAAAACAATATAATATTGTTGGGCGGCGAAGGCCGAGCCCACCTCCCAACGCAGAGGATTGGGCGCCCAAAGCCCTAGCCGCAGGGAAGACCCACGCGGGCGGCGCCACTGTGGTGTATGCAGGTTCCATGACGCCCCGCGGCCACTGCGAACTGCAATAAAACGCGGGGGAGAGGAGGAGAAGGCGGGTGGAGCTCCGCTCCCCGCCCTCCAAACCCCAATCCAATTTTTTTTGCTCGTTAAAAATTTTCGATAATAATTTCGAAATACAAAAACAATGAATGGTTCCAATTTCTTGTTTTTTTTTAATTTCGATCTGCCAAAAACATAGTTGGTAAGAATATGATTTGGTTTCCTATAATTTAATTTCTTTGGTGGGTATTCTTCTTTCCAATCATAAATGGGTTTCAAACACCCAAAAGAATTGAGGAAAACACAAATCTTAAATAAATTTCCAGCAAAACCCATATTGGGCCAAAAGAACCATTTGTTTTTTTTTTTACACAATGATTCAACTATTTTGCAAGCACACCAGCCATGCATAGTTTTTAAATCACAAATCCAGCTTAAATCTAAGATCGATTTTTAAAAGATTGAATCTTTAACAAGAAGCATTTTTCATTCAACTAACATACCATTTCTATGGCAACAAGGAAGATAAATAAGATACTCTCTACCTCCATACGCATTCCTGGAAGAGAGTTGAAGGAGAGCCCCAACCTGCAAGCTCCCAAAACCTTCCTTCCCAAAAACCCCCAAATTTCATCCAAAAGTATTTTTCCAACAAATATTTTTCCAAAAATATCCATCCCTCCAAAATTTTCCAAAAGTTTAGGTTATATGGAAGAGTTGACCAAAAATTTCATTTTTTTGGAATTAAAATTTTTATTTAAAATAATTCTCAAAAATACTATTTTCCAACTATATCAACAAATTAAATTGTTATTCAATTCAAAATTGATTTTCTCATTCAACTGAAATTTAACCTTTCTATTTCAAAAATGTCAAAAGATTAAATTAATTCTATTGCAATTAAATTTAAATCTTTCTTTTTCAACAGCATATACAAAATGCATTTAATATTCAAAATCAACCATTTAATTGAACTTACTCCCAATTTAAGACGAGCAATCCAATATCAACGATAATTGCATAACGAAATCTTGATTAATTTAGTCCATTAATCATTAATGCACAAATACATATTTAATTAAATTAAATACTAAGGACTAATTAATCAATTTAACCATACACACCAAGCATGCAAACCAAGAAAGTCAACTAGACAGGCGACTCGCAAACCCCACCAAAAGGGAATACCGACGATGACTGACGATGCTCACTTGAGCACAACTATGGTCAACTAGGGTCTTACGACCACCTAATCCAACTCTAAGGATAAAAGAGGTACACTCAAACCTGCAAATCCAGGTGAAGACGAATCTCGCACTCATGCGGCGTTGTACCTGAAATCTCCTGCAACCAAGAGTCATACATGCACACATATATAAACTTAATGAAAGCGTTAGCTCGATATTAATACCACGAAAAAGGAACACTGAACAACTTGCATACAACTAGTGTGAAAACCACATCAACAGCTATGCGTTAAATCAAACATCTGTCTATAGTCATTATATTAAGATAAACTAACCAAAATTAAACCGAGATTAAAAATCGATTAGGGCAGGGGTACTACATTCTCCCCCCCTAGGTTCCGACTTACTCCTAGAAGTCGTAAGGCTAGATGGAGAACATGTCGTATGCATCAGCCCTGAAACTCATTCAACAAAGATCAAATTGCACATAGAAATCCTTCCATAATCAAATGAAATATTATTGCAAAATCCTTTACAAACGCCACTACTCATTGGCAAGATACATCTAAATACATACATTCCTTAAAATATTCTAGGAATTATCCACAATCATAGCAGAGAAACAAGAATTTTCTCCCTTTCATTTCACCAAATTAAAGCATTACAAAGAGGTAAACAACAATTACCATAATCATCTACCAAAAATGACAGGAAAACATGTCATCATGATCAATTTCTTTTACCAATTCATCTTTTTCATAAAACTTTATCACATAGAACTAGCTTCAAAGTATCAATTTCTACAACCAATTCAACTTTCAAGAAATAAGAGTAACGTAAATAACTCAATTGTTTACACTTGCCAGGCATAAGAAAACCTTTCCAATGACTATGTCCCATAACATAGTGACAAGCCAACACAATTTACTCCATGATACTCATAATAACCATCCACATAACTGGAATGCATAACACAAAAGGCCACATGTGAGCATGTCTAATGCTCGGTCAAAGATAACATGCACGATCAGCATCTCTATGCCTGATCTCAAAACAACAATAAGATCATAAATATCCAATATCTCACTCAAAGGCTTGATGGTGCTAGGCACACCATAGCTGTGCTACCTTCCATACAAGACCTTTGTGAATATCCCTTGTTGAGCAAGGTGGTTAGCCTCCAAGAGATAGTCACCACACATAGGTAGGTAGTGGATCCTAGCTGCATCACAGCCTCACATACCCCCATCCTCAAGGTGCCCTACATCAACTTCCTTGCACACACTCTACCAAATTCGTATCATACGTCCTTGGAGAGGAATTTCACATTTCAACACAAGACTAGCATACGAAAACAATAAGGATAAACCAGTTTAGCCACCAAAGTACAGATGAAAAAAGATAATAAATCATCAATTCCAACAGTAAGGCAAAAAAATAATCCAGAATTTCAACACCAAATCAAAAGTGCAAAAGATCACAAGATCATGGCTAAACCTTCAAAGTCAAAGTGAAATAAATTGTTGATCCCCAAAGAAATATAAAGAATATCACAACTGCACATAACATCACTATGTGACTAGCATCTAGCCACCAACGAGGAAGGAAGGAACAACTGACTAGCTATTGCAGTAGCTCATCATGTGGTGTGACATAGTCACACTACCCACATGGCATGGCAGTGTGCACCTCGACAACACCCCGCATCACGTCGTCACGCGGCATGGCAATACCCCAAGCGGAGAAAACACGCAATGGGCATATCCCGCATGGCAGTGTACCTCACGAAAAAAGCACGCGCAGTCACATCCCGCATAGCGACATATCTAGAAGGATACTCACCGTAAGTCAGAGGTATACATGACTAGGGTCCACCCACATGCCCACCAACATGTACTAACTGGCAACACATGTGAATAAACCTACCTTTCATGAAGACAAGGCAAAGGATCCTCCAAATCACACCATCACTATACACAAGAATCACCATTGAAAATGCTCAAATAAAGGAAGGAATAGGCTGTCACATATAAACCTATAAATAGATTCACCAAAAGGGAAAGTATTGAGTACACCTTTGATACAGTTTAATAGTACAACTATATCATTCCTTGAAGTAGAGAAGCTAAGGTCACTTCGCGCTGACATTACTCGTACGCCAATCCATACTATTCAAGGAACGGTTACTTCGAATACTACCCCTTAACATACTGAGTTACCCACAACCCGAGGTTTGGTACTCAATAGGGAAACAAATAAGCAACATCACATAAATAGTATGGTTTCCCATACTCATAAGCAACATATCCTCCATGGTTGATTACTTCACCAATCCATGGGTACATATAATAAGCACAGGTTTCTTACAATAAACACAATTACACCAGTACTAGTTTAGTCACATTTACGGGGAGTACTTTTCAGTACGCTAACATCTATCCAAGGAAGATTTTAATTATGCTTTCTACATGAATAACTGAATCAAGTTTACTCTAGATGCAAGTACTGAAATTATTAACAATTCACCATTACATAAGGAAATAACATCATTCCTATATCTTTCTCAACTTTCACTAAGCATTCGTAACTAAATTACTAGCTATACAAATTCTTTTCTCAAAGAGGACTTTCATCTTTCAATATGAAGCCAAAATGCAATAGTACAATTTCACATGTTTTATAAACATTCTATTTAAATCAATGCATTCTTTAATACCATTTCTAAAAATCTTATGATTAGGCAAAGAGAAGGGAAAGAGAGTTTGATAATCAAACTGTTTCTTACAAAGACACAAGATCAATCAAAGTCACACTACATCATAAAATTTCTCACTAGAAGCCTATCATTTAAATTACATGGTTTTCATTTCGCTACCGTTTAGAAGGATGACAATCAACCTAACAAAACACTTCCAATAATTATGGTTGCAATAGGAGGTTCTAGTTTTCCAGACAAAATAGAGATCAAGACAGGCAATCTTTTCGATAATGCAAGACCTCTTAAGAACACTCACCATTTAATACAATACAGACACATGACATAATTTGCAACCTATTATAGAAATCACATTATGATCAAAGGTAAGCAAGGAGCTATCACCCAAATAAAACATATTAATGCATACACATCAAACAAGCTTTTCATTCGCACTTTCTAAACACATTAAGGTAATTGTATATACCCAAAAGTGAGTTCAATGGAGCATTTGCTAAAATAGATCCTCAGTCAAACTGGTTTAATAAAACACATCAAACAATCTTTCAAGAAACACATTAATACTCTCTCGAAGCTACAATAACATGCTCCTTTTAATACTTCTTCTACAAACCAAGCAGTTTCACATAATTCAACTATTCACATAGTAATGCACCTTACTAAAATAGAATTTAATTATGCTGCTCCTACAAAATATACATGGAGAATTCTTTAATGTAAACATACAGTTTTCTCCCAATAACCAAAATAAATTTTTAAACCCATAGCCCCTTAATAGTCTAAAAACATAAGCGTCATAAGGCTCACACGAGGGTTCAAGAAGTCAAACCCTTTTCTCTCTCGCAAACAAGAAAACTCGAATCAAACATAATGACACTTATCCTAATCATTTTAATTTCCAGAAAGAGAGAGAGGAATGGTGATAATCATTTAATTTTCTACAAAATAAGCATTCAATATTTACCATACTAGTCCTTCAAGTGGACAACACTAAGCTAGATCACAATCTTAAACAAGCACGATACACACTTTCAGATTCAAGACAAGCACTGACCAACCCAAATGGATTAGTCCATAGAGTACAACACTCAAAAATGAAGGTACATATGACTCTCTTTCAGAATAAGAGTAATCGTAGACCCAGACATCCATAAGCAAACAATGCACATATAAACACTCAAACACCAACATCAAGAAGGTGAAAACAAGGTGTGAACACACACGTTACACAAAAGTTAAGGTCTGCTCAATCACTCACATGCAAAAGGAGGACAAGCATACACATAAGGTCGATACACCTCATACCAATAGAGAGGGCACACGCGACACCAGAGATCCCAGTGTTTGCAACATGGGCTCTGATAAAAAATGTAATGCCCCACTAGGAAACCCCGAAGGAATTAAGCCAAAAGACAAGAATAAAGTGCAATAATTTTTATTTTTTTAAAGTTACACCACATTAAGATACAACAAGATATCAAAGATTCAGATTACATAGCGGAAGACATCAACTAACACCTAAAGAGTTTCCCAACGAGATTACTTAAATTTCACAATTCACTTAACTCACACAATTAATCCAATAAGCTGATTATCTTAAAACAAGATAATTCTTAATCAGGATAATTTCTTTCAGAAGATGGAAATATAAATTACAAGCAAAGCTTCATTCATTAAGATCCATTCATAATCTTCATTCAAGCTTTTCATAAAAATACAAGCCATACATCTAATATTCTAACACACTAGAATTTCATCATCAACATATGAGATCTTTTCAAGCATCCTAAAATTCCTAACAACAACTGAATATACTCTATTACTCTAATTTACATTCTTTCATATTCCAGTTTATTGCATTTTAAAAGAGGATTGCATACATGCATCTATGATAAATCTCATCTAAACCACTAATGCATTCGATCAAAATGGCATTCAAGAAAGGACTGCAAATAAGCATTTAAAGTTAATTCCATCTTATCCACTTATACATTCTAACATAAACTATTCATACATGATCAAGCTCAATAAGAGAAACATAAGAGAATAACATCACATAACACCATAATGATCTCAAGAGGTCACCCCTAAAGGGGTACATCTCTCGGTCTGCTCAACTGCAAGACCCCTCTGATAATTAATAAAGTTAGGAATACAAGAGGTTACACCATTTACAATCCTGCCATCAAGGCGAAACATAAACAATATACAAGCGACCGCATCGGTCAATTAATACATAAACAATCCCTGAAAAGAAAAGGATCCAGCTGAACATAAATCAAAGCTAAAACAAAAGTCCAGAAGAGCATCCACAACACTGAGCCATCACCACCCAAGGTCTAACATGAAACCGAGTACTCACAAGGGTACAGACAAAAGGACGACCCACAAACGTGCTCCTAACAGGACAAAATGACAACACACTAGCGAACGTAGGGACAAGTGTCATCACACAACCTGGTATGGTTACCATGGTAGGTCTTCATAGGTCTCGGCCCCATACACTGGTTACCCAAGCAACCTAATCCGAGCCTCCCGCCCATCCAAGCCTCATGTGGACCCACACATCCTCTCGTGAAGACAAGGATGATGGTTTGCCATTTTAGGCCTTCTCACAGCATGTCGAGTCTATGTTAGCACTCGTCCCATGTGTGAGGCAAATTTTATCTTACTTAGAGATTACATTCTAATCTACTGATAGGTTATCACTTATTAGACTCACTTTCGATGGGTTACCCAACAGCCACTTTGGGCGCGGCCCCCAATCGAAAGCCACTTTCCCATACGACACTAGACTAAACTCGGATGAACTCAAAAACAAGGGAATAGACATTGTCAGACGAATGGAGTTCAAAAAGGAGCAAACAACCATCAGGTCAAACACGACACAAAAGATGAACACTACTAACGATACTCTAACTAGAGACCCGACCAACTATGGTCACCCACATAACATCATTCGACACCCACACAAAGGGTATGACCAAATACGACACTACCACAAAACAACAGTCAACTCGGAACCGAGGACTGAAACAGGTACCCCAAGTCAATCCATACAACAAGGTCCTAACAAACAAAGCATGACTTGCCATTCATAAGCAAAAGCAAATACAGAAATTAAACTCGCATAGGCAATATTCAGCAGATACAATCTTTTCCGAATGGATCTAAACATTAAAAGTCGATCAAGTTTCCTACATGATCTATAATAGATTGCAGTTATCTACCTCATTTAAATACAGGTTGTCCTAGGTTTTCTAACTCTCTAAGGTTCATTGCATCGAACATACAAAAATACGCCATAACAAGTTCTTTAACCAATTTCACAAAAAAATAATTTAAACAACCATTAACCAATTAATTAAGATATTTAATCTTCAATTAACATCATTATTGACGTACTGGTTCAAAATAAATCCTACACATTTGTCTTTTCCAAAACCAATTTACACTATACAGATCAAGGAAATATACATATTTAGGGAAGCCAAATAAAGAAAATCCATTCCCAGATTAACAAATTGTTTCCTTGAGAATATAAAGAAAATTACTAAGATTAACTATTAATTAATGAATATATTTAATAATCCACGATTAATTAAATATAACAAATTAATAATTAATACAAAAGTGACAAATTAAGTATTTAATTACCAAAATATGCATTAAAATAAGATGAGTTTTGAATACTAACTATTGTATTTTTTTTTATTTTTTTTACATTATACAATAAGTCAATAACAACTCATACTTGAATTTTAATTAAATGCCAATATTTATAATAATCAAAAAAACTTAATTAAAATATTAAACATTAAATAATATTAAAATATTATATGCATTTTTTTTTGAATAACAAAAAAAATACATTAAAAAAAAAACATTTATTTTTAAAACTAATAAAAAAAAACAATATAATATTGTTGGGCGGTGAAGGCCGGGCCCACCTCCCAATGCGGAGGATTGGGCGCCCAAAGCCCTAGCCGCAGGGAAGACCCACACGGGTGGCGCCACTGTGGTGTACGCAGGTTCCGCGGCACCCTGTGGCCACCGCGGCCCCTGCGGCCACCACAGTGAGCCCGCGGCCACTGCGAACTGCAATAAAACGCGGGGGAGGGGAGGAGGAGGCGGGTGGAGCTCCACTCCCCGCCCTCCAAACCCCAATCCAATTTTTTTTGCTCGTTAAAAACTTTCAATAATAATTTCGAAATACAAAAAAAATGAATGGTTCCAATTTTTTTTTTTTTTTAATTTTGATCTGCCAAAAACATAGGTGGTAAGAATATGATTTGGTTTCCTATAATTTAATTTCTTCGGTGGGTATTCTTCTTTCCAATCATAAATGGGTTTCAAACACCCAAAAGAATTGAGGAAAACACAAATCTCAAATAAATTTCCAGCAAAACCCATATTGGGCCAAAAGAACCATTTTTATTTTTTTTTACACAATGATTCAACTATTTTGCAAGCACACCAGCCATGCATAGTTTTTAAATCACAAACCTAGCTTAAATCTAAGATCGATTTTTAAAAGATTGAATCTTTAACAAGAAGCATTTTTCATTCAACTAACATACCATTTCTATGGCAACAAGGAAGATAAATAAGATACTCCCTACCTCCATACGCATTTCTAGAAGAGAGTTGAAGGAGAGCCCCAACCTGCAAGTTCCCAAAACCTTCCTTCCCAAAAACCCCCAAATTTCATCCAAAAGTATTTTTCCAACAAATATTTTTCCAAAAATATCCATCCCTCCAAAATTATCCAAAAATTTAGGTTATATGGAAGAGTTGACCAAAAATTTCATTTTTTTGGAATTAAAATTTTTATTTAAAATAATTTTCAAAAATACTATTTTCCAACTATATCAACAAATTAAATTGTTATTCAATTCAAAATTGATTTTCTCATTCAACTGAAATTTAACCTTTCTATTTCAAAAATGTCAAATGATTAAATTAATTCTATTGCAATTAAATTTAGATCTTTCTTTTTCAACAGCATATACAAAATGCATTTAATATTCAAAATCAACCATTTAATTGAACTTACTCCCAATTTAAGACGAGCAATCCAATATCAACGATAATCGCATAACGAAATCCCAATTAATTTAGTCCATTAATCTTTAATGCACAAATACATATTTAATCAAATTAAATACTAAGGACTAATTAATCAATTTAACCATACACACCAAGCACACAAACCAAGAAAGTCAACCATATAGGCGACTCGCAAACCCCACCAAAAGGGAATACCGACGACGATTGACGATGCTCACTTGAGCACGACTATGGTCAACTAGGGTCTTACGACCACCTAATCCAACTCTAAGGATAAAAGAGGTACACTCAAACCTGCAAATCCAGGTGAAGATGAACCTCGCACTCATGTTGCGTTGTACCTGAAATCTCCTGCAACCAAGAGTCATACATGCATACATATATAAACTTAATGAGAGCGTTAGCTCGATATTAATACCACGAAAAAGGAACACTGAACAACTTGCATACAACTAGTGTGAAAACCACATCAATAGTTATGCATTAAATCAAACATCTGACTATAATCATTATATTAAGATAAACTAACCAAAATTAAACCGAGATTAAAAATTGATTAGGGCAGGGGTACTACAGCTACCTATACTCAAATGCTTCAAGATATAAAGAAAAATATATATGACATTGAAATCCAACAAAATAGATCAATGACTCCATTTGAAAAACAAATGTATGATATCAAGTGTGAGAAACTTCAAGAAGTGCTAAAACGATTATGTGATTTGTCAACAAAATACCAACAAATGATTGACAATCAAAATCCAAATCTCAAACAAGCTCACAAGACACCTTCACCAAGACAAAAAGATATCTATTCCCTAGATAGACAATTTACACCTTTGGGGCAATCTATTGAGTCCGCTTTGGAAGAGCTTATTAAGAACAATCTTATCATATTGCCTAAAAAGACCACATGGGGATGGGAATTTATGAGTAAGTATTGTGCATATCATAGACAAAATGAACATAAGACTTTTCATTGCATAGAATTAAAACATAAGATTCAAGATCTCATTAATAATGGTGTCACTGAAATTGAAGATCCTAATGACTCACCTAAAGAAAAAGAAGGAACTACTTCTAAGCATAATCAAAATCATGAACCTATGTCTAGCAAGGCTCCATATGTGGCCTCCATCCCTTCCATGATGCCTTCATCTCCTAAAATGTCTCACAAACAATCCATACCATCTCCTTCAAATAGTGAAATTTCCCATGTTTACCTTCAAGGGCTATCTCCTATGGAAATCCAAGTTAATGCCAATATTGATACAAGTTCCCCTAAAGATTTAAAAATCCCAGATCCTATGCCATCATACACTTCAATTCCAAACGTACCCCTCTAGAAGGCCATTTCCAAAATGCTTCCCCATCATGTCAAAATATGGAGACCTTCCAAGAATCCCCTATGCCTATGAAAAAGCCTATCCCTTCCTTAGAAGTGACTCCATGTCAAGAGGATAATCTGGAAAATAAAAAAATAAGTCCTACCATAAATCAAGATCAAGGCACAAAAACTCCTCAATCCCATGTAATGATTGAAAAAGATCCTATTTCACTAGAATCCCATGATGATCCCCTTATACCTTTCCATTTCTTCCAAGATGACCCCCTTCCATCTCAAGAGAAAACCATCCTTCCAAATCCCATTCCTAATTCACTTCCTAAGCAAGATCATGATGCCTCTTCCACCTTTTCAAATGATCCTATTCAAAATGAAGAGTCAAACACCCTTCCTACTCTATCCAATGATCCTATTCCATGTCAAGATCAAAGTATCCCTTCATCTCCTTATCATAATCCTACATGTTCACTTCGTGATCCTATCATTCCTTGCATTCCACCTCCACCTCAAAATGAACTTGCCTCTAGCATCCAAAGTAAGAAGAAACCCTTTGTTAAAAAGATCTTTCAAAGCATGCATTATCAAAAAAAAGGGTTAGACATTCATGAACAAGTTATATTAGAACCCCCTGCTATTAAAGAAAATGTTAAAGGTCATGGCCTCAGGGAAATTTCTCAAGATGTTGGTATCTCTCATAAATCCTACATTTCTCTAGTTAAATCCAAATACATGCCTTCTCCTTCACCACTTCCATCCCTTCTAGGTCCCTATATTCCTCCATCCCTTATGTAGGATCAACAAAGGCACACATCTTTGAGTACCTTCCATCCATCTAAAAGACCTCCATATCATTCCTATCTATCCATGCATCTCCCTCCAAGAAATTTGGATGCCAAGCATAAAAGTCATAAGTCAAGTAATCCACGTGTATTCAAGGATCAACATGTCCCATCTAATCGACATGTCAAAACAAAGAAAAATATGATCCAAAAAGAAAAAGAAAAATACAAAATGCCACAAAGGCCAACAAAGAAAGAAGAAAATTCGAAAGTTATATGGGTTCCTAAGGCACTTGTACAAGCAATGCGTTCTAAGGAACTACAAAAGAATGAAAAATCAAAAACCATGTGGATCCCTAAGTGGCTGCTTGAAGTACAACAGTCTAAAGAAAAATCAAAATTGGCATCCAAAATTGTTATTCCTCCATCCAAACCTTCCAAGTCTATTCCTACATCACCTCCTTCATCCATTTTGGGTTCTTATGCCCCAAAATATGTAACCTTTCCTCCATCCAAATCTCAAAATTTGCGATTCACTTCTCCTCCATATGTCCACCATCCCTCAAGGTGTGTGCCAATGTTGATCTTTCTAGCATTTTCATCTATCGATGCACAATTCTTCCAACACCTCTTTTTCACCCTTACATCCCTCTTATCCAATCCTTTGCATAAGTCCTTTCCCTAGTTTCATTTCATTATCCTACCAACATCTTTGAGCATACCTTCATAGCCATGGTCTATTGCAACTCATATTCTAAAGGTACCATCAAAAGCAGTGAGACATTGGGGTCCTTCTTCCATCTCCTTGCATACCTCCATTATCTTCCAAAAGAAAAAAAATGATGAAAAAAAGTGAAAAAAAAAAGAAGTAAAGAGAAATGAATTCATCCTTGTGTGAAAACCACTTCTTGTGGCACCTTGGGTAAGTACCATGATGAAAACCTGGCAAACAGGCATCATGCATAATCCATTATCCTTTTGAACTTTACACTGGGGGCAAGTTCCATCCATGTACATCCATCTATTATCCTTCATCCTCCATTATCCCTCATTCGCTCTATCTACATTCATATCCCTTTTCCACCTTTGATCTTGACAAGGTTAAGGATCCTTGCAGGCTTCATGTGTCCTATTTATTACACTTGATTTAGACCCTTAAGCTCCTCTCCATTTCTTGCTCACATCCGTCATTACCTCCCTTTTGATCTTGCTTATCATATTTGCCTCCTATCCAAATCTATTCCTTGATCTTGATCAACACTATGGACAAAATGCAAAAACATGTTTTCCACAAACCTCTTGACATGACCACTTCTTTGGACCATATGGCTTTGTTACGCTATATACTTGCTTTACATTGCTAAAATCCTTTCTTTACATCGCTAAAATCTTTGCTTTACATTGCTATATCTGGACCCTATGCTTGGATTAACATTGTGAGATAGTCCTTGAAAGCATCCACCACCATTGTCTTATCCATTCATGTACTCAAAATCCCTTTTGCCTTGCTAGACACTAGGGGAAAACATTAAAAAATAAAAAAATCATAAAATGTCTTAAAGAAATCCTAAAAATCAGAAAATGTCCTAAAAAAATCCTAAAAATCAAAAAAAGTCCTGAAAAATATCCTAAAAATTCTAAAAAGTCCTGAACAAAATCATAAAAAATCATAAAAATTCTTGAAGAAATCCTAAAAATCATAAAATGTCCTGAAGAAATTCAAAAAAGAAAAAAGAAAAAAAAAAAACAGAAGAAAAAAAGGAAAAAAGAGAGAAAATGCCTTAGTGAAAGCTTGGTAAATAGGCACCTTGGTAAAAAAAGAAAAGAATCTCTACCCAGTAGGTGAAAACTTGGTAAACAGGCACCTCTTGTACTCAAGCACTCCATCTATCAACGCAACATTGGCATTCCCGCTTTCATGCATCTTTGCTTTCGCTTGTACATATTTCAGTCACTTTTGTGACATCCTAGTTCATTGGAACCCTCATGGCTTGAAACTGATCATTGTCATAGTCTTAGGGTAATTGACAGAGCACATTACATGTCCTAAGCAGTGTCAACCAAGTCAACCTTATTTCAGTGAAACCTAGTCATCCACTCCGAGTCAGTTACCTGTCTCCTAACTACTTAAGAGTTTTATCACTGAGTAAACAAGCAAAACAACATAACGGAAAACAATCACTAAACTGTTTGAGATATGCATGAAAATTTTATTTGTGTGTTATCTTTTATATTGGTTTTCGATTATTATCCCTCTGAGTAACTCAAGGAAGTCTATCTTGACTAAGAGGAGCAAGTATTGGGGGCATAATATTTTCTTGTTTGCTGCTTGAAGGAATGATCCCAATTATCTGGAAACATCTAAATTAGCTTGGTGTCTGTGATAAGAGCCTTCACATCAAGGTGGAATCACCTCACATACCTCAACTCCGCTTATTTGAATGCTACAGGGAGGTTCCCATCATTTCTTTGTTTGTTTTGAGGGAATTTCTTCATTGTGCAACCCACATCCATGCGTAATCTGTCCAAGGATATGAACGAGAAAAAAAAAGGTCATTGCAGACAAGATAATTAATATTGCACATTAAAAGAAATGAACTCTACTCTGCCTGCTATAATTGTAAAATGCTCAATGATGAAAATTAATCTGTTCAAATCCAATGACTAGGTTTAGGATTGCATTTCATTTTGCATCTCATTTTGCATTTCATTCTACATTTTGTGAATTTGGAGAGATTTTGGTATAATAACAATGATCTCTTTATCTTTTGAATGAGAGTCGGGAGCGTCATCATTTCTTCACTAAGTGGTCTCTTTTCATCATTTCTCTGATCGAGTACTTGTGTTTTGAGATGTTAGCTGCATACATGAGCATTTCATATAAATTCATGCATTCATTATCATTCATTTACATCCATCTTATTGCATAGGAAAATGAAAACATTGCATCATTCATTATCATTCATTTGCATTCATCTTATTGCATAGAAAAATGAAAAAAATTGCATTACTCACTATTCATTACTCATTTGCATTATCATTTATTTGCATATGAAAAGAAACAAAAATAGACATCCATGATCATTTGCATTGCATACATTCATGCTAAAAAGAAATGCATACATATAGAATAAAGCATATAGAACAACATCTCATAATCCATCAACAAAAGTACGATGAAATCAAATCACAAGCTTGTAAATCGGCTGTCCTGAGTCCATTTTCGGGATTGAAATTGAAAATCGAGATCATTTTGCTAGTAATTTTTCAAAATTTGGACCACTTAGCACTCTTTTCATCAAAAGCTCATTCTCTCTGCTAATTGCACTCATTTTCTCATTAATCAATGTTGAATCTTAATTTAATTTCTACAAATCAACTTTGTGCTCAATTTCTCATTAATCAACACTGAATCTCAATTTAATTTCTACAAATCAACTTTGTGCTCAATTTCAACGCAAAATTTTCAAAAAATTCCCTTGAATCAATTTGTGCTCAAACAACTTATCATCACTAAAAAATTGCCTATCATCATGTACCCTCGCTATCTTTCGATTTCGCTCCCGAGGGGGCATACTCGTGACCTTATGATCTCACATCTTCAAATGTCAAGAAAATTTTTAAATCTTCATCGAAAGTTGAGCAAAAATATTTTCAACTAAAGAAAATCAAATAAGACCTCATCGCTAGGGGCATCTCAACTTCATCGCTCTATATCAAGTTGAGATTTCTCGATCATCTCATCCAAATCAATCTCTAGGGGCATATCAGTTTCATCGCTTCATATCAAGCTGATATTTGTCTTTTATCTAAATCAATCTCTTAATGTTAATCAGTTCCATCACTTTTCATCTAGCTGATTATGCGTTTAAACTCAATCAAGGGTTTAAAGAGTTTCTTTGATCACACTAAATCTAAGAAGATGTTCAATATTCATTTCTTGATCAAGCTGAACAGTTTATCTTCATCATATCTTGATCAATCAAGTTCAAGATCAATTTTTATCATCACACACTGTATCTAAGTTCAATCAAGTTCTAGATCAGTAAGATCCACTTCTTGATCAATCAAGTTCAAGTCTGATATCTTTTGTTTTCTATCATTCCCAAGTTCAATCAAGTTCCGGAACAGTATCACGTTAATTAGACTTTATTCGGCTTTGTCCCTTCGAATCAAACTAAACACTTCACTTTTTTATTTACTTCAAGATCAATCAAGTTCAAAACTGACATCTCCTAGACATCAACTATTCTTTGAACCAACGCATTGCTCGCACATTAATTCAAAGAGGGGCAAATGTAATACCCTAAAAATGGTCATCTAAACCATGAGCCCCTAATCTCGACAACGTCACCAAAGTCCTAACCAAAGGCAATTAAATCAATCTTGAGCACACAATTAATTCCTAAAATCATCAAATGTCACATGGCAAATCAATCACTCAATATTAATTAAATATTTATTTAATTAATTAACAATTCCAAGTAAATCATTTTAAACAATTATCTTATTTATTTTAATTAAATATCCTAGCATATTTAATTAAATAAATCAAATTGCCATAAATCTTCAAAAAAGGAAACAAATCAAGAAAGAGGAATTAATTCAATTAAATAAATCAATTGAATACAAATCTTCAAAAATGGAAATAAATCAAAAAAGGAATTAATTGACAAAAAAGAATTAAAATTTGAGAAAAGAAATCAATTGGAGATAATCTTGAAAAAACAAATTAAAAATTGATAGATAATCTCAAAGAAAACAATTAAAACAATTAAATATTAAAATTGAATGAAATAGAGAATAAATCAGTTTTATCTTGATTTTATCTTAATTTTAGTTCAATTTCCTTTAAATCAATTTTTTCTTGATTTAATCTTAATTTTAGTTTAATTTCCTTTAAAACTGAGAAAAGCATCCAATCACATCAATTCACCTGGATTGTGCTTCCTCTTGGAAAATCTTGACCACTCATCATAATTTGATCCCAACTGTTGGTTTCTTTCTAAATTTTCTATAAATTCAGGCTCATCTCTCAGTCAAAAAAGGCTGGAGAATATATTGTTATTATACTATTTTTTCTCTAGACTCATTGATATATTGCATATTAATTAAATCATTTAGCTTAATATTGCTTGAATCTTGTTAGATCAATATTGCATCCATCTAGCATTCATCATGTTCATATAGATAAAATCCTTCGTCTTGATGTTGTCTAGTCACTGGTATTGCTAAATAATCTAAGAGCAATCTTATAC